>NC_133652.1:63089401-63389401 GCF_009905375.1 Apium graveolens
TATTAAATAATTATTATGTGTGTCAGTATCTATTTTGAGTTAATTGTTAAGTGATATATGTACTTGAATATTCAAAAATAATATTAATTGAGTATTTTAATTTTTATATGTCCAGAATAAAATATAGATAATTGTCATATCTTCCTAATTATTTTTATGTTGATTTATAGATTTATAAGAATCATATAAAATTTTTAAAATCTTTTTCCGGGTAATTAAAATTTATTTTATAAAAACGGGAACCAACCCGTCAACCGTTGTTACGTTTTTGGAACCCGAAACTCTTCCGAGAACTCCTTCCTAACCTAATTGTAATATTCCGAGCATTTTCCATGTTTCGACTTTTTCGATCCGGCGTACGGTTTGTCCTGCGCGGGTCCCGGCACAACATTTTCGATGCAATATTCGTTTCGGTATATTAATAAAACCCGTATTTTCGATAAACGGGAGCTTTTTATTAAACTATCCCAATTATCACTTCGTAGTACGTGTAACTGGGTGCTGAGACCAAGACCGCAGTACAAGCTGTACTGATTTGGATAATTATCCCGAAAACCGATACCGTTTGGATCAGTTTTTATAAATAAACGTACCATTTTATATCCGGAATGATCCAACGGGATACTAATTTTCCGTAATTATAAATAGCCTTTTACCGTATTTTATTTCGTAAAAAAATCAATTGCAGACCAGATAATTATATAATTTTATAGAGAAAAATCTTATATTCATAAACTGTTCTAAGAATCAAACAGCAAAACGAAGGCGTTTACCGGATCTCTGTTTTTAAAGCTTGGAGTACCAAACGAAGGATTGAGGTGTTCTATCAGATTCTGAGCTTTGTTTCACTGCAGAATCAAAGGTTAATTTCTAAAAATTTATTTATTTTCGAATTTATTTATTAAAATATGAATTTTTGTTCGGATGATTGTTTGTATGATTTGATGATTGCTGTTGTAGAGCTTGTTTTCCTGATGATTTTCATAGGTCATAAGTCTGATTTGGAGTTCAATAACATGTTCAATTTGAGTTTGATTTTCGAATTTTAAAATTAGGGTTTATAACCCGTATGAATGTTCTTAATTGAAATTTGGGGTTTCTTATTCTGTAATAGATTGATGTTGTGTTATAGTGGGTTGTGTTCTCTGTGAAATTAGCAATCCAGTCGTATAAGTTTCATGAACCACGAGGTCTGTAGAGAAGGGAGTTGTGTTTTGAATATTTTCGATGTTCGCCGGAACCGGCGATGTTCTTGGCCAATTTTCGGCCAAAACATGAATGATTATAATGATTTGATTGCATGGTTGTGTTCCTGATGTTGTGTAGATGTGATCTGGAGGTGTTGGTGGGGTGAGGACCCGGGAACGTGTTTCTCCGGCGAAACCCGACTGTTTTCCGGCGAAGAGCTGGAAAATTACAGTTTGGTACCCCAACTTTGAAAACGATGCAGTTAGGTCCCTGAGGTTTGCAGACTTTGCAAATTTAGGATTCCTGTTTATAAAATGTTTAAAAATCATATTTCTTATTTATTTTTATTATAAAAATTCGTTTTTAATTTCTGAAATTCTAAAAATTATTATTTTAATTCTGAAAATTATTTTTAATTCACAAATAATCTAAATTAATTAGTTAATTAATTTCAATTAATTTATAATTGATTAATTGGTCAATTAATTCGAAAATTAATTGATTAATTGATTTAATTAATTATTAATTGATTTTTATTAATTATTTAATTAGATTTAATTATTTAAAAATGATTTAAAATTCTGAAAAATAGTTTCGAGCTTTAAAATATTATTCTAAATTATTTTCAAGGCTCGATAATTATTCTAAAATTGTTTCGGAGCCAGATTTGGCCAACCGCAACCCTGTTTATTAACCCGAAATTGATCCAACGACCCGTTTTAATTCCGAAAAATGTTTTAAAAATTATTTTAAATACCCGAAAGCACATTTATGACCGAGACTTCTTTATAAATAATATGTCATTGATTACGTGATGTATTATGTGTTATACGTGACCTGTTGTTTGACTATCGGTCTATATATTCGGTGTTTTACTTCGTTATTGCATAGATTTCAATCCGTTAATCGGATTTGGGTAAAATGAAGGGTAGATAGAAGTGTGTGTTGAATAGAACTCTATGGGTTGATGATTGATAGATACTTATGATATGTGAGCAGAAAAGGCAAGACGTAGGAAAGGAAAACAGATAGTTGAAGAGTAAGACGATTGTGATTGAAAGCAAGTGCAGGATAGTAAGCTAATATCAGGCAAGTGTTCTGAACTTTCTCGAGACATTATAATTCTTGATAGTCTGGTTGACATTGCAAGTGCTTTGAAGCACGGAAACCTAAACCCTGATTTCAGTTATTGTTCTTGAGCCATGAACCATATTCTTTCTAAGCCATTGATTATTGTAAACCCAAACTCGAACCTCAAGTATACGATACTATTCCATAAATACATGCAAACAAAATCCCAAACACTGAACTGAATTACTTGTACATTCAACCATTGTATCCTATGCTTTGAGAGCCCAAATCTTTGAAACCCTGAAATATTGATTCTTTTGTTATCCAATTCTTTCATTACCTAGCGTTCAAGCTTTTAAACTACTTATTTGATCCTTACAAAGATTGAAAACCTTTCATTGTTAAACACTCATTGTTGTTAATGATTTTGGTTATTGTTTATTATTGCATATTCTATTATTATGTTAGAATTGGATTGTTTTTATAAAATTGTGGACCAGATTCGTGGTCAGACCATATAATGGTCAAGTTAGGCCAATGTGTGCCTTGGATCCAGTAGTTAGAGCAATGTTGTGTGCCTTGCTCGGGGTTAGTGCGTGACTGATCAGCAGCCTAACCTTGGCTTTTAAATTAAAAGTATAATATCCAATTCTAAATCATAATCCAATGTTCACTTGATATCATAATCATATTCACCTGATGATCATTATTCTCAGTTTTGTCATTGTGACTTGCTGAGCTAGTTAGCTCATTTGTGCGATGTTGTTTATATTCTTTCCAGTTAAAAAGGAACCAGTTGGTAGCGAGGATCCCCAGTCCAGCGCGAGAGCTAGGGGTTCAAGTTGAGGAAGCTGAGCTAGTAGGCTTCTTTTGGGATAATTTAAGTTTGTAAAAGTTTGTATTAATGTTTGATACTCAGTGTGAGTTTGAAATAGTTGGGATTTGAACGGTTTGTAATATATTAGTGTGTTTGGCTTGTGTGCATACTTTAACCTGTTGCGGTCCGTGGTAGTTGATAAGTAGGGTCACTGCATATATTATTATTATCTTTATTATTGTTATAAGCAGGTTATAATTAAGATGTGTGTGTGGACCCCAAACTTCTGACCCGGGTTTGGAGGGCGCCACACTTTACAGTTTTAGCTACAAACTTAACAGGATTTACCTTTGGCTTAATAGTCTGTTTAACAACAATAGGCTCAATTTATTCAGTTCCTTTTTCACTTTTATCATCTCCATAACCTAAGCCCTCTTTCCAGTTTCCACTACTTAATAAATTCTGAGTTGTTCTGCCAGAGTTAGTCCAAGTCCTGATAATCTCTTTTCTTTTTCTAACTCAGTTTTGAGAGATTTATTCAATTTTAGCAATTCATCTCTAACATAAAAAGCATCATCTCTCTCTTTCTGAGTTTGATGGAACATAACTAACTCTTTTTCTAAATAATCATTCCTTTTCTTATAAGCAAGATTTTCAGAAGTTAATCTTTCACATGTTAAAGTTTGATCTCTGTAACTAATAAATATGGTTTTAAGATATGATCTCAACTCAGTAATATTATCAGTATGAAAGGCATAAGTTGTTTGAGGTACCTTCAATTCAGCAGTCCTCCTGAGTGAGTATAGTCCTCCTGTTCTTCTTGATTACATCAGTTCCCTGACATCTTTTCTCCAAGCATCCCATATCTCCTTTGCAGTCTTGCAATGAATTGCCCTGTTTAACATGACATTATCAATGGCACTATGCAGCAAATGTCTTACCTTTGCATCCTTGGCAATGTATGAGAGCTTGGTTGGCTTATGCGGTCCTTTATTAATTATGTCAAGGTATTCTGGATCTGTAGCTTCCAGAAACATAGCCATCTTTACTTTCCATATGGGATACTCAGAAGGTCTCATATCGACTGTGGGTTTGAGTCTTTTGAGTTTCTTCAGTTTTAGTGGGCTTGGTTGGATTTTATGCTTCTTCACACGATTGTTTGGATCTTTACTGTATGTGTGTTAACAGATAAGCTCTGGTACCAATTGTTAGGTCACACAACACTGTAGAAGAGGGTTGAATACAGTGTTTAATACAATCAGATCGATTTCGAACACAAGTAACAGTAAACAGATATATTCAATATAATAAACTCTGTTACAATGGAACTGTTCTCTCTCAGTGATGAACAAATATCACGAGAGCTGCTAGGTTACAATGTATGATCTTCTCGATAATGATAACACATATAGTATAAACCTATGTCTGTGTTTATATAGTACACAGTTACAAGATAACTTCTAACTGATATGGAATATAATTCTGTCTCCTAAAATATATCAATCAGATATCTTATACAATTCTTTCAGTCCTCTAACTCTTTCCATGCATATCTTCTTTTGTATTAGTCTCGATCTTCTTTCTTGTAAATCAGCTTCCTTCCTTAACTGTAAGTCCTCCCGTACTTAAGTTATGATATCTATCTTCTGATATTTATCTTCTGATAACCTAAGTTCTGATATCCTTAAGTTATGACTTCCAGTAAGTACTGATATTTCCTGTTTGTTAAGATCTGAAAACTAAACATGAAACATATTAGACATGACATCTCAAATATATCTAACATTTTATATCAAAGGATTGTTTGAATAAAATGGACATAATGTTAGAAGACTTGGTTGAACCTTTGACTATAAAATTAGCTAATCAGGATAGAGTTTCAGTGAGTCAGTTTTGCCCTAAGTGTCAATTGGAAATTCACGGGCATTCTTTTTCGGCTGACCTAATACCCTTTGAGATAGGAGAGTTCGATGTGATTTAGGAATGGATTGGTTGTCCAATATAAGGCAAATATTGACTGTAAGAAGAAGAAGATTGTGATGTTTACCGAGGATAATGTTAAGGTAAATTATCAAGGACAAAGGCAAAAAAATAAATTTTTCTCGATATTAAAGGCAAAGAAATTTTTAAGACAAGGATGTGAGGCTTACCTATCACATGTAGTAGACATTGAGGAAGAGGTACCTAATCTGGACGAGATTCCAATAGTAAGAGAATTTCCAGATGTTTTTCAGAAGAGTTTCCAGGATTGCCACCAGATCATGAGATCGAGTTTTCTATTGATTTATTTTTCAGAGCATAACCGGTTTCAAAGGCTCCATATCGAATGGCCCCAGTAGAAATGAAAGAGCTAGCTAAGCAACTTCAGGAATTATTGGATAAAGGTGTGATTAGGCCAAGTGTATCTCCGTGGGGTGCACCAGTGCTATTTGTAAAGAAGAAGGATGGGAGTATGAGGTTGTGTATTGATTATCGAGAATTAAATAAGTTGACCATCAAGAATAAGTATCCCCTACCAAGGATAGATGACTTGTTTGACCAGCTTAAAGGAGCTTGCTATTTCTCGAAGATTGACTTGAGATCGGGCTACCATCAGTTGAAGATTAAGCTTGGAGACATACTGAAGATTGCATTCAGAACAAGATATGGACATTACGAGTTCCTAGTGATGTCATTTGGATTGACCAATGCCCCATCTACTTTCATGGATCTAATGAACCGGGTGTACAAGGAGTACTTAGATAAGTTTATGATTATATTTATTGATGACATCCTCATCTATTCGAAGACTAAAGAGGATCATGCAGAACATCTGAGGATTGCCCTGCAAAGGTTAAGAGAGAAGCAGTTGTACGCCAAGTTTGCAGAGTGTGAATTTTGGTTGGATGAAGTCCAATTCTTGGGTCATGTAGTGGTAAAGGATGGCATTAAAATGGATCATGTAAAGATTGAGGCTGTATCCAAGTGGGAACAACCAAAGACCCCAACGGAGGTTAGAAGTTTTCTTGGATTAGCAGTTTATTACCGAAGATTTGTAAAGGACTTTGCTAAGATTGCGACTCCATTGACCAAGCTGACCAGGAAGAATGAGAAGTTTATCTTGACAGAGAAATGAGAGGAAGTTTCCAAGAATTGAAGAAGAGATTAGTAACAGCTCTAATGCTAGCATTGCCAGATGAGACGGGAAATTTTATAATCTACAGTGATGCTTCTTTGAAAGGTTTGGGCTGTGTGTTGATTCAATATGATAAAGTTATTGCCTACGCTTTCAGACAGTTGAAACCCCATGAGCAAAAGTATCCAGTGCATGATTTGGAATTAGCAGCGATCGTATTTGCGTTGAAGCTGTGGAGACATTACTTGTACGGAGGAAAAGTTCGAGATCTATATAGACCATAAAAGTTTGAAGTACATATTCACCCAGAAGGATCTAAACATGTAACAACAAAGATGGCTGGAACTGATTAAGGATTACAATTTTTCCATTAACTACCACCCATGCAAAGCCAATGTAGTGGCAGATGCTCTGAGCAGGAAGAAAATATTGAATGAGATCAAGATTGCTGAGGAATTAACAAAGAATTGGAAAAGTTAGAAATCAAAGTTCGAATGCCAGAAGGTAATAAGGAGCAATTGTATGAAATCACTTTCAGCCAGAATTGATGGACAAGATTAAGAAGTATCAAGAATAAATAATGGATCAAGGACTAGATAGTTTGACTGGAAAATAACTTTGTACGCAAAAAGACAACAAGGGTATGTTTAGGTTTTCTTCGAGAATATGGATTCCCAATGTGATTGAACTGAAGAATGATATTTTGCGGGAAGCTCATAACTCTAGGTTTTCTATTCACCCTGGGAGTACCAAGATGTATTAGTATTTGAAGTAGAACTTTTTGTGGCCAGGAATGAAAAAGGAAATAGTAGATTGGGTTAGTAAATATCACACTTGCCAAACAGTAAAGGAAGAACATCAAAGACCAAGTGTATTGTTACAACCTTTGGAGATTCCACAGTGGAAATGGGAATAAATTGCGATGGATTTTGTAGTAGGACTACCAAAGATGAAGTCGAACCATGATGTTGTCTGGGTAATTATTGATAGATTGGTGAAGTCTGCACATTTCCTCCTGATCAATGAAATATATTCTTTGGATAAGCTAGTCAAGCTGTATTTAGATGAAATTGTGACCAATCATGGAGTTCCTGTGTCAATTGTATCAGACCGAGATCCAAGGTTTAATTCAAGATTTTGGATGAAATTCCAGGAATGTTTAGGGACTAAGTTAAAGATGAGTACTGCTTACCATCCCTAGACAGATGGTCAAAGTGAAAGAACAATTCGAATAATAGAAGATATGTTAAGGGTTTGTGCTTTGGATTTTAAAGGAAACTGGGATGATCACCTGCCATTAATTGAGTTTTTTATAATAACAGTTACCATGCCAGTATAGGAATGTCACCCTATGAAGCTTTATATGGACGTAAGTGTAGGTCCCCACTTTACTGGGATGAAGTAGGAGAAAAGAAGTCGTTAGGTCCTGAGTTGGTTCAACAACCAAGGACGCAGTTGTATTGATTCAAAAAAGGTTAGAAGCAGCTCAAGATAGACAGAAAAAGAATGCAGACCTACATCAAAAGGACATGGATATGGAAATAGGATCATTGGTATTGTTGAAAGTGTCTCCCTGGAAAGGATTGGTTAGGTTTGGGCAGAAAGGCAAACTAATTCCTAGATATATCAGACCAGTTGAAGTATTGAGAAAAGTAGGTAAAGTTGCCTATGAGTTGGCGTTGTCACCGCAGTTGCAGCATATCTATAACGTGTTCCACGTATCTATTTAAAGCGTTATATCCCTGGTTTGAATCAAGTCATTGAGTATGAACCAATTGAGCTTCAACCAGATTTGTCCTATGTGGAACGGCCGATCCAGATCTTAGATCTTAAAGAGCGAGTCCTTAGAAATAAGTCTATTCCCATAGTTAAAGTACTGTGGAGGAATCCTCGAGTGGAAGAGTCCACTTGGGAGTTAGAGTCAGATATGCTTGACAAATATCCTCACTTGTTTAGTTAGATCAGATTCTGAGGACAAAATCTTTTTAAGGGGGAAAGGATATAACGACTCGTATATTTTTATATTATTTAAATGTGTAATTATTGAATAATTAAATAAATAAAATATGTATATGGGTTCTGTCAGCTGGATATTATTTTTTTATTAGTTATATATGATCATTGGTGTTCGAGGATCATTTGTGTAATTAGTTGTTGAGCTGTGTTGTTTTGTTTTATATTTAAAAGTGATTTTATGTAAGATTTATTTTCATAAATACTTGGGTTATCTCTAAAATTATTTTTATTGCTTTATAATTTTATTCATTATTTTTAGGAATTTATAAAATTTAGAAATCAATATTTCATTAATTATTTAGCCCTGAATGATTTTCTGATTATATTTTATTGTAAATTCAGTATTAAATTATAGAATATTTCAAAAATTATGAAATTCTAATTTAATTAAGTTGGAAATATTTCAAGAATTATAAAATTGTTTCAAAAAAATTTGGGATTAAATTCACCCGCGCACTGGTTCGTTTAATCGTTAAATGCGCGTACGAGTCGCGTTTCAAAAATAGTTTAAAAATTATGAAATTTTCATTTTATTAGTATTTTAACATAGAATTTTAAAACTATTCTGAAGATTTTCGAGTTATTTTTCTATCGTAAGTTTACTCATTAAATTGTTAATTGCGGTATTTAATCGGGTCGTCAGAATAATAGCGAAACATATCAGATAATCATTTTTATTCTTATATCCTCACTCTCTCTTATCTGTTACCTCTCTCTTATCTCTCAATCATATCCTGTGTCTCTCTCTCGACCCTACTCGATCTCTCTCTCCCCCTTAATCTCTTCTCTCCCGTTCTTTTCTTCTGTTTTCCCTGTATTTCCCCGTTCTTCCCTCTTTCCCGGTTCCTGTGGTTCTGTTGCCGCCATCGCCGCTTAGTCCGGTAAGGCTGGTGGTTCCGATTGGTTTCACTGGATTATACATATATATACAGATGTATATACGTGTGTGTTGCTATAATGTTTCTGTGTTATTGTGTTGTCTGGGTTCTTGTTTTCACCCTGTTCCTTTCCGACGTCGATTTGTTTTGTTGTTCGGTGTTGTTGCACGCGCGCGTGCATGTGCTGTGGGAATTTATTTTATTATCTATTCTATTCTCTGCACAAATTATTTGATTATGTTTTATGAAAAAAAAAATATTTTGTGCGAGAAAAATACTAATTTAATCGGTGAAATATGCGTTGGAAACCAGAAATTAATCGGGTACCCGCAAATTTTACCGCCGTCGTCGATGGGCCTCGGCGAGCCGACGGTGGACGGTGATGAATGATTCTGAGTCCTACGGATAAAAAAACATAAAAATACGGATAATAATAATTAATAACGGAATCGTATCGGTGGTTGGGATTTACGGATTTTGGGATTGTTGGTTGTGGTTGTTGTTGTTTGATTGAGTTTGACGCCTAATTGTTTCAACGGGTTAGTCCGATAAATAGAGGAAACGCTGCCCGATTTTTGGAAAATCGAATCACGGAAATACGGAACGTATCTTGTAATCGTCGGGACTTCGAACAAATATATATGTATATAAATATCTTATACAAAATCTGATTGTATGTCGTGGTAAAATATTTTGCCAAAACCATTAACCCTAGTTTCCAAAATGACGGGTATATGTATTTTCGGAAAACGAATACCGAATCGACTTTCGAGAATGTAAACCCTAAGTGATACGTGTATTATAATGATGTGTATGTTACGAATCGGGTTTTGTTAACGTATGGGTAGATTGTTAGCGAGGATATGTCAAGCATATTCAGACGTCTAATTTAGGGTATTTCGGTTCTGTAAGTTCCAATCGAAATCTCGAGCATCCCGGTCGGGGCAAAGCTAGCCAGTAATAGTTGTTAAAGCATATCAAGGCAAGTACGCTTGACCATTCTTTTATGGTTCAGTATATATGAATGAACTGTTGTTTTATTTTCGAACAGGAACATAAACGTTTTAAGTTACGTATCCCCTGTGTTTCAAATTATTTTGTTAACTTATGTTTTGGGGGAAAAGTAACTTCTGAAAATGTTTATCTCTAAATTTTGAATAAATTGAAAATGTTTTGGAAGTGTGATGTGATAGAACTGTTTTGAAGGAGATAGGTAAGTGATTTGGAAAACTAGATAAAATAGATCAGATTATTGGATGAGCGTATGCAAGGGCCCGTAACAGCCGGGAAGATATCGTAAGAGGCGAAGTGGTTGCGCACCCTATTTAAACCACTTAGTCCAGCGTGATAGGGACCTAGCTAGTCTCTGAGTTCCGGAACAAATTTCATGGGATAGCAGATGGAGCCGTCCTATGGAGATAGCCTGATCAGCTGTCTCATCAGGGATCATCCAATACATACATATCTGAGCGAGATGATTTTATGGTTCCCGTAACGGAACAAATGTTTTGGGTCCCCGTACCGGGACAAATGGTTTTATGGTTCCTGTAATGGAATAGAAGATTTGGAAATGAAAATAGCATTCTAAAATTGAACTCTAGTATTCACACAACACAACTAATGAGATGTTTTACAGAGCATGCTAGTTATTGATATCCAGTTTATACCTGTTTTACTTGTTTTTAGAAACGAGTTTTGAATTCTGTTCCTATAATTATTTATCATAAACTATTTTGCTTGTTATTCATATAGTGGTACTGCTGAGCAATTGATGGCTCACCCTTGGGAAATATTTTGTATATTCTTATATTGCAGATGCCTAGGAGATCCTTCTGGCATAGGAAGGGCAAGATTCCAGATCTCCTGTATCGAGCTCCTCTGAGTGTGTTGTGTCTGAACAGGTGCGGTTTGTGAGTTGTTGTAGAAAGTTAGATGTGTCAGGTTGTTTTAAATAAGATGGTTTGTATTAAGTTTGTAACCTAAATCATACTTGAACCTGGAAAAGATCTTGTGAAGGGGTTGTGTTTATATTGGAATAAAAATGAGTTGATTGTATTATAATTGTAGTTGATTATTGTTAGTGACGTCAACTCCTGACCCGGGATTGAGGCTGTCACAAAGGGGTTGGCCATCCTTAAAAACAGCATCATCTTTTTCTTCCATAGTGTGTAGTTAGTTTTATCAAAGGCTGGTATGTTTATACTACTTATCTTTTGTGTATTCATTCTTCCAAGATCTCTAATCTGTTTGCTTTCAGATTTTGCTCTGATACCACTTGTTAGGTAATGAATATAACATAGAGGGGGGTGAATGTGTTTTGGATATTTTTAAGGCTTTTTGAAAGTTTGTTAGTTAACAAAGCATATTTGAAATGCAGTATTATTATGTTAGCTAAAATAAAATAGTGCATACAATATTTTAAAACTAACTTAATTTTGTATTAAAATCAAGATAGTGTTTTGCTACAAATCCTGGGTTCTTTGTAAATAAATAACTCAGCTTCTTCCTTGAGAGAATACAAGAAAAACTGAATCTATTTGATAGATCTAAAACATTACTTTATAAATTAGTAAACACAGGTTTACACAGCATGCAATGAGATGTACTAAACTTTACTTTAAGTTATCTTTAAAGCTTTCCATTTCTGGTTTGGTGTATCTTTGCAAATCGTGTAGGTCTGTGACTTTTCTTTGTCAGTTAATCTCGGCCTTTGATCTTGCACTCTTCAAGCTGCTCTTATAGACTTTTCAATCTAAGTGATTAGATCATTTGCTGATTTATAATCTTGAATATTTAACTTGTCTGCATTCTGCACTTGAGGTTCATATCGAGATCTCCAGTTTGATATATAGAGAACTGACATCTCGATAAGTATAATGAATTATCGAGATCTCTGAGTTCTCTATAAGTGTCTTTGACTTGTCGAGGTCTTTGACTTCTCTATAAGTGAACTTGGCTTGTCGAGGTCTCCAAATTTCTGCATGTAGAAACGACTTGTCGATATCTCTGAGATCTCTATAAGCATTTTGACTTGTCGGTATCTCTGAGATCTCTAATGAGAAAATTGACTTGTCGATATCTCCAATCTTCACATCTACATTTTGACTTGTCGATATCTTTGAGTTCTCTAATGCAGATGTGACTTGTCGATAACTCAAAGATCTCTATATATATTTTGACTTGTAGATATCTCTGAGATGTCTAATGATAATTTGACTTGTCGATATCTCAAATCTTCATGTCTTTATTTGGCTTATCGATATCTCTGAGACTTCTCTATAAGCTAGACTTCTCGATAAGTCATTCTGGAGTTCTCGAATGACTTCTCTATATGACTTGATCTGTGACTTGTAGATATCTTGACTTAGAACATTTTTCCTAAAACAGATTCATTCAACTCCAAGTTTCTTCATAATTTCTCTGAGGCAAGATCTTCTATATCTTCTTCTAGAATTTATTCTTAGGCTTGAGATTGTTTACAAAAAGATACTTCAGTCTAATCTTTGGCATGTTTACAGACTCAAGTAATACAATACAAAATACAGATTTAGACTATTAGACAACTAAATCTTAGGGTTGTCAAAATGACTTAGTGTTGTTATAGTACATGCATGTCTTGCACAACACTCTTGTTCTCGGGTTGTAAACTCTGAAGGCTTTTGTTGACAGTGGACATCAAATAAAAATTTCTTCATCGGCTTTTAGATCAACCTTTGTAAGTTGTTCAGGATGAGTTTTGAGAATAAAACATTTACAACCAAAAATATGAAATTACTTCAAATTTGGCTTCTTTTCTTTCACCATCTCAAATAGTGTTTTTCCATGCTTGATTATCAGAGTTGCATTTTGCATGAAGCATGCAGTTTGTACATAGCCCAGAAATAGGTTGGAAATTTTTCTTCCTTAGTCATGGTCCTTGCAGCTTCGATAAGAGTTATGTTCTTTCTTTCAACAACTCCATTTTACTGCGGAGTTCCAGGAGCTGAAAACTCCTATTTGATCCATTTGTAATTACAGAATTCATCCATGGTGCTGTTCTTTAATTCAGTTCCATTGTCACTTCTAATAATCTTCACTTTATATTTTGATTCTTTTTCTAGTTGTCTCACATGATCAAGAAGAATAGATGGTGTTGTCTCACATGATCAAGAAGAATAGATGGTGTCTCATCCTTAGTATGCAGAAAGTATACCCATGTGTATCTGGTGTACTCATCCATAATGACAAGTGCATATCTCTTCTTAGCTATTGACATTACTTTATCTGAACCAAAAAGATCTATGTATAATAATTGAAATGGTTCAAGAATTGAAGATTCAGTTTTACTCTTGAAAGATGATTTCCTTACCTTGGTCTTTTGGCATAAATCACATAAGCCATCAGGAGTAAAAACTATATTGGGCAATTCTCTTACAAGATCTTTCTTCACAAGTTCATTGATGTTATTGAAGTTTAGGTGAGAAAGTCTTCAATGCCAGTTGCAGTTGTCTTCCACAATTGTTCTACTTAACAGACATATAGCAGAGCCATTAGTGTTTGTGGAAACCCTGGATTCATATAAATTTTCATGTTTGTAGCCAATCATTGCAACATTATCATCTGAATTGTTGATAATGTAACAATGTTCTTCATAGAAATCCACATGGTTCCTCTGTCACAGATTTTATTCACACCCATCAGGTTATGCTTGAGTCATGCAAAAAGAGCTATATTTTCAATGATGACATTCCCAAATTTGATGTTGCCATATCCCAAAGTCTTTCCTAAGTTGCCATCTCCATAGGAAATACTTGGGCCAGCCTTCTAAGGACACATACTTGTTTAGATCCTTTAGCCTTATTAAGTGTGTTAGCAGTTATAGTAGAAGTCTTTATATCATAGTTTATTCTAACAGTCTTGATATCGGGAGATACACATGCTGAAGTAATTTTTGTATTATTCAAAGAGGGTTTCAGTTCATAGTAGTCATAATATAAATTGTGATACTCTTTACATGTGTAAATAGAATGTCAAATACTACCACAATGAAAGCAAAAATTATGTGGTCTATGTCTACATGTTCTGTACCTAAACTATGATTTAAGAGGAAAAGTATTAATCTCTTTATTCTTCTTGCAAGCAACAACAAGATGATTAGTGCTACCACAGTTAAAACGAGCCTTTCTAGGTGCATTAGGAACAGATTTATACTTGTTGTCTTTGTTGACACCTACTTCTCTATTTATGTTCTTTCTAGATTATTTTTCCTTGTGTTTCATTTTAATCTCCTTTAGCTTTTGCTTAATCTGCTTCTGAGTCATTAAATCAATATTTACTGACTTAGATTTCACCTATTCAATATTATCAGTTTTTAAGTTTGACTTAGATGCTGATGTTGAACCTATCTCATTTACTAATCTGAGACCATCAGTACTTAAGTTAAATCTAACATGTGTTAACTGAGACTTGTTCTTTTTAACATGCTTTCCAGCATTTATTGGTTTACACTCCTCAATTCTTTTTTATTTCTCAGTATTAGATTTGTCTGTATAACATAATCCTGATCCCCAACAACCATTTTCTATTAATCCCTGAGTTGATTTCCAGAATTAGTCTAAAGTTTGATTACTTCTCTTTCTTTAGCTAATTCATTTTCTAACTAAGCATGTTTTTATAACAATATATCTTTAATATACATAACATCATCTCTTTATTTTTGAGTTTCTAGCAGAAAAACCAACTCAGCTTCTAGGTGATCATTTCTTTTCTTTAAGTCAGCGTTTTCAATTCTGATCCTAGCATTTTCAAGATTTTGATCCCTATAACTAACATGTAGAGTTTTAAGAAACAACCTTAATTCACAGATATTTTCAGTATCAAAAATAAGAGTGGTTTGAGGTACCCAATCAATCTAGTTGATATTATATACATAAATAAGGAATCCTAATGCATATCCAACTATTGATTGCTACAAATAAGTAAAGTCCTACACCGGCATATCTCAGCAAATCAAATCTTCTGGATGGGATCAATTATTCCCAGGAATCCAGCTTTGACAGATGCTAATAGACAAATACTTATAATAAACTCTAATCTGTCTAATATTGATAAGCTCGATAAACTATGATATCTTCCAGTATTAAACTCCGATAGCAAACTCTGATAGTAAACTCTGACACCATTAAAATTATATCTAACAATCTCGCTCAACTTGTGCATTATGAAAGTATGTACAAATTCTTATTTGATAATCAAAACCATTTAAATGTAGAGATACTATCAAGTATAGAGTCTTACAGTCAGCGCATCCGACAATTATTTGATGAAATTAAAGGATATGCCATAATTCAAGACCGAAGAATAAAGTCTTTAATCATTTCTTATAAAATGAATATTTAATATTGAGAAAGAAATAAAATATTAATATTGAGAATTCATTAATCGTTTCTTCTAAAATAAATATTTAATATTTAATAGGTAAATATTTAACTAAAAAATTCTTATGCAATATTTTATAATTTATTAACTGTGTAAGCACTAAAAAATAATATGTTTAAGTATAATATAAAAATAAATGTTATTAAGTTTTTACAAAAATCTGGATAGCGGATAGCACGCGAAGCACGGGTAACGGTATACTTGGCAGAAATTTCAAGCTTGCCAAGCTAATCATTGCGGAGAAGTAATTAATTTGTTAAGATTAAGGAAACAAGCATGCATCTATTGTCGGCGGACAATTCCTGCAATCTTTTGTTCCGGAGCATTTCTTGTCTCGTATAATTGTATACCGTTTTTTTTAATATTCAACATGTATTTTAAGATTAATAAATAATATATTTTCATAATTTTTTTAAAAATTATTTTTTTCTGTATTAAACTTTAAATATCAAAATTTTATTTAGAAGAAAAAAATAATAATTTATATAAATATGTTATAAATGAGCGTTAAAATGCGTGTCAGCTTTCCGTCCCCGATACATACGTCCACCCAATTTTATGCTCTTTTTCCTCTTCTTAGAATAAATTCAAACTACAAGCATTTTAAAGTTTTTTTTGGTCGGAAATCATTCTAAAGTTGAATTAAACTATTTGTCGTAAAAAATGTAAATTTTATTAAATTGCATAATTTGTAATCAATCTTCATAGAATCATAAGGAGATATCAGAAATACAAAAGCAACTTTTTATTCACCGATAATAAATACTATATTATTATATAAAATTGTAAAAATAAAACGCAATTGGGTACACAAATCTTGCAAGCCAAATAAGCTAATATCGCATGAGCTCGATAAAATACTTGAATTAGTTGACCTTCTAGTTACCGCATCACAGAGAGCATCTTCAATTCCAGAAATTTTTTAGCTAAAATTATAGTGACATGCCATATATATAAATAATAGGGATTTTGTAAAAAAGTTGGTATTTTAATTGGACATTCCCCTTGACTAAAAATATAACCAACCTTTTCATGTTAACCATATTTCTCTGAAACTATAGTTAAATACCATCATGTATTATTATGTCAAAATAAAATATTTTATTTATAACAATTTCAAATAATGATAACAACCTTATTTAAACTATAGTCAATCATTATAATCAACTCCTAAGGAAAATTTCCTACAAATTCAATAAATTTTAAATAATCAATATTTTATAATATTTAGCCGAACATTTTAGACAACAAATATTGTGGATGCTCTAACGTGAAATAAATATTTTATTGGTCAATCGGAAACCAGTGTTGAATACAATTTGAAAGTCCACCAACTTAGTTTTGACCGATAACTATTATTAATTATTGACATATATGACTAACAACTATTATTAGAATTTTTTTATTCAATGGAATAAAATTCAATAATTTTGAACCTACAATCAAACTTAAATAAATTTGACTTTTATAAATATAGAAAAAATACAATTTTGATTTTTAAAATTTATGACATGCAAGTTTTTAAGACACATTGGAGTATTAAATACTAATATTCTTTGTCACCAATCAAATTTTCACATTTAATTAACTCATATTAAATAAATTAAGAGTTATAAAAAATACTATATTTCAAAAATGATAACATAACTAATACTTAATTTATCATATTAACTAAATATAAATAATATTTTTGATATAGATAAAAAAGAAACGTGACAAAAATAAATGTGACGGAGAGAATAATATTTTCTTGCATCTGAAATTTTCAGTTATCAAAGACTTATTAAAGACGGGAGTTAATGTGGTCAGTATTGGGTAACATTTCTCTAATCATCTCCTTTCCACTATTTTTTTATAAAAAGAGGTTTTGACACATTATTAATCCGAGCTACAACTACAATTCAATAAACTATATAAATATGTTTTTTCGATTATTCATTTATCGGAATACATATTAAATACTAAATTTTATAATTTTCACTATTTTTGTTATCAAAAGCATTTCCAATGGTATGGTGTAAACTAAAGTGGTTGTTTAAAATAGTGATAATATAAAATTTGTGGAATCTATTAGCTGATTAATTCCGATGGAGTTGGTTATAGTAATTGGATATATTTTAAAAATAATATGTTTTTATTATTTCAAATTATTATAAATATAATGCATTATTTCAATATAGTAATTAGATGATGCGTAATATTACTACATGTCTGTACATGTTCGACAAATATAACCGATATAGGGAGGTTGACTAAAAAATTTTAGCTAAAAACAATGCACCATTGGAGTGGATTAAGTTTTACCCAATCTCTGTAATATTTATTATTCATGCACCATTGGAATGGATCAATTTTTACACGATCTCTATGATATTTATTTATGTTATCTTTCACATATTTTTAGGTAAGGGTTTTTGTAACGACTAAAAAATTACCCTTGTATTATATTATAATAACTTGGGGTGTACACAACCCGACTAAACTGACCAAATCAATCCGAACTGACCCTATTTCGGCCGATTCAAACAGATTTTTTTTCAACCCGATACATATTTGGATTAAAAAAATGTCAAACCGATTTAATTGGGTTGGATATGGGTTTCGATATTTTTAAACCGATCTAATCTAACCCGATTAAAAATATACTTACACGTTAATTTATTAATTTTATAACTGTGAATATGTTCATGACTAATAGATAGGCTCATTTATCTGTAGTTTATAACATCAGTCCTCCATGTTTAAAGAATGTGCATTGTTTTTGTTTATCGAGTTCAATGTTAAAAGACTAAATATTGTAGTATCACTCTCTTTTGGATGTTTAAGCTATATCTGACATGGATAATTGTAATATTTTGTTGAACCATTTTCAAGTGTTTCAGATTTTGAGACTTTTTGCTTTATTTTATATTTATTAATATTAGTTTTGAATATTTACTAAACCGATCAAACCGATCCAAACCGAAGTATTACAAATTGATTTGGGTTACAAATTTAGACGGTTCGGTATGAGTTGAAATTTTGAAAATCCGAATTAATTGGATTGGATTGCTAAATTCCCTCAATCCGCCTAACCCGATACGTGTACACCCCTAATAATAATAATGAATTATGTGTTTTATTATGTTATTATGTGTATTTAGTCATAAAATCTTAATTGTGCTACGTGTGTTCCGTATCGTCAGGATATTTTGTGCGTATTTATTGGATATTTTGTTTCGTGTCAAAAGCTTTCTTATCAAAAGTTGTACGACCCGGACTTTGTTTTAATAGCTGATATTTCAAATAAAATAATTGGCCTTATTTTTTCTAGAATGGCTTGTACTAATCGCGTTATTCTCAACATCTAGATATTTTATAAATTTTCTCGCTTTATGAAAAATGACTTTTTCGGGCCCCTTCGGGTGTCAAAAGCCTCACAAAAATTATATTTAATTTTTTTTTAAATTATGGGACTTTTAATTATACCATTTCTTTGTATTTTTCAATTATTCATAATTTTTGAAATTTTTTGGCATATATATTGTATATATTAAATATTTAAAAATTAGAAATTAATACTCAAAAATTATAAAATTAGGGGCCAATTAATTTTATTAGATGTATAATTAGGGCCCTAATTTTAATTAGGAGTATTATTTTTACAACTATAAATAGCCTAATTTTTATTTAATTATTTATAATTAATAATTAAAAATCAGAATAATCCAGAAATTCTCTGAAGAACAGAGTCGGGTCGGATTTCGTGTCAAGAATCAATTCATGATTTTGAGCACTTCCGATCACCAAATCGATCGATGTGAGTACTCAAATTGATCCTCTCGATCTGTTCTTTCGATTTCTGGTATCAATTTCATATTTTAATATGTTATTTTTCAATTTTAAATTCTAGGGTTTATGTTCGAATTGGTACTTTTTGATTCTGGGGTTATATGATGAAATTGATTATTTGAATAGCTTTGTAGAGTTGTTTACAATCGATTTGAGCTAATTATATCATCAAACGATTGCTTGAACTGTTAATTCGATATCTATGGTTTATGTGATTTTATATTTAATCATTTTTAATTTTAGAGATGTAAGAGATATGATTGAATATAGGGGTTTGATTATACGTGCTATAAGTTTTATTTTTATATATATAACATGAATTTTGATGTACGATTTAGACAGATCGGATTTTGACCGGATTTTAAGTTGGTTTTGGTCGGGAAATTGATACAGGGGTTATGGGACTGATTTGATGCTTGATTAATGTTTAGAACTGAATTTACAATCGATTACATGTGAAAATTTGTACAAACGGTTCGTGTTTTTGCTTAAAATCGAGCTCGTCGGAGATGATATACGGTGACCGGAGTCCTTCGGGTTTTTGGCCGGAGAAGTCGATTTGGTGATCGTTAATGGACATAAATCAGGGGGTTGTGTTCCTGGGTTGATGTTGAATGAAAACCCCCTGAAAACATGAACAAACGACGTCTGGATAAGTTGAATTAAGGTGGCCATAAAACAGGACGGTGGACGAAATCCTCACCGGATTTTGGGTTCATCACCAACCCGTTATGTTCTTCATAACCCGGTTGCAACCCGTTTTGCAACCCAGTTTTGATCCGTTTTGTCATAAACACTTTTTCTGACAACTGATTCTGGATATTTAGTTTTGTTTTATTTTTATAAATTATAAAAAATCATTTTTATTTATTTTATAAATTGATTAATTAATTATTTAATTAATTGATTTATTTTATAAATAATTCTGAAATATTTTCTAAAATTTGAAATTATTTATTTATTTCATTATTTAGTAATTATTTATTATTTATTAATTATTTAAAAATGATTAATTATTTTGATAATCAATCAACTTATTTTCAATAAATCATAATAAATTTATTTTAATTCCAAATATTATGGTAAAATCATTTTTAATTCTGATTTTTCCTAAATAATTATTTAAAAATATTTTTAAGATTCAATTATTTTTTATAATTAATTATATTGAATAATAAATTAATTTATTCCTATTTATTGAACAATAATTGAACCGTTTATCCGATTTAAGCGAAACGAAAGCCCTTTGACTCGGAAAAATGACATGTTTTCATTAAAAAAATAGTTTCAAACCTTAATTTCTTTTGGAAACAAGTCGGATTTCGATATTTATTTAATTATAGGCCCTATTATTTATAGAGACGAGTCCAATAAATTCTGAAAATTACGAGCCAGATATTGTGCAGTAATGCGAATAGCGAGTCGATTTCGATTCTAAAAATTATTTTCAAGCCTAGAATGAATATGTGACTTATGTGCTATGTGAGTTATGTGGTTAATCAAGTCTTATTTGTTAGTAATTATTATGCAAGTCAATTGTATACGTACGGGTAGACGATAAAGGCTACGTGAAGTCGGTTTAAGATGCGATTGAGATACGAGTTGACTAAATAAGCATCTTTATTTGATAGAGATGAAGCCAACAAGGTGGACCAAGCCAATGTTAGAGAACGGTGATATAATTGCAGTAAGTCGCGTGTCAGATGTAATAACCCCAATTTTTGGAAATTTTTGAAACCCTTATGAATAGTGTTTTTGCTGAATGAGAAAACTTTTCATGCCACACTATGTAGGGGTTCTGTTATGGATATTCAGAGATTTTATTAGTACTTTATATGGGATATAAGTGTATGTAAAGATCGTCAGAATCCAAATTCGGACACTTTGATTTTTCCCGGAAATCCAATAAATACAGAAAGAATTGAGTATAAGGTAACATGATAAAAATGATTTATATTAAAGGATTATAATAGAGGATCATAAAAAAGAATATAATGTATTGAGAAAGGTTAAGGGAACCTAAGTAATAAGATCCCGGGTATGATCCCTCAAACGATAAACGAAAACGAAAGTTAAGCGAACCGTATAACAGATCAGCGGTCATTAGGCAAACAATTAGGAAGTTAATCAAAGGGATAAGAGAAGATGATGTCACCCAACCAATGAGAAGAGGACAAGGAGGGAAAGATGACATCACAGCATGACATAGGCATGACATGGGAAGGAAGGAGGTGTGGTAGATTATTAACCACACAAAATCAAGGGCAAATAGGTAATTTACTAAAGCAAAAACAAAATCAAATCAACCAAGCCAAGCAAATCATTTTCATCAAAACACAAAAATCTCTCTTTCTTCTTCTTCATGCTCTCGGCTTCTTTTCTTAAAAATTGAAGATCCAAGCTCCACCACTTACAATTTAGCAAGGTAATTATCTAAGCTTCCCCATGGATAGTTACATACTTCCTATAAGTTTAAGCTTCTAATTCCCAGCCAATCTTTTTCTATAAATCATGAAAGAAGATGGTGAATAGTGTTTTTCAAGAACTAAAATTTGTGTTCTTGAAGTTTTGTTTAGATTAAGCTTGGATAAGGACTTTAAGGGTGATTCCAAGCCATTCTCTTGATTCTCCACTCTCCAAGGAAGGTATAAACTACAAACCCTAGCTTTAGTTTTGAGTAATTAGGATTGAATATGATTGATATAGTATATGTGAAGCATGATGCTTGATTGTTTGAAGTTTGGTTGAGTTTGTAGAGATTAGTTGGTTTTGTGGTATTTTTGGAGTTGTAAATCTTGATAATTAGTTAAAGAACCTAAGTAAAGCTTTTAGTTCATGTGGGGAATAAGTATAAATGGTTAATGTGGATTTTTTGGGGCTGTTATGATGTGATAAGGATGGATGTTGGTTGTGTGTTTGATTTGAGGTTGAATTGTGGTTGGTTTTGAATAGTTTAAAATTGGGAAATCGCGTAAATATAGCCGTCGTAACGTCCGATTTTCTTTAGACTGTTTTTGTGCATAACATTAGGACCGGAGAACCCCCTGCTATATTTTGACCATTGCCATGTTTAGATAGCTCATGTTACGAGCTTCGTTTTGATATGTAGTTCGTTCGATTCCGATGCACGGTTTAGGAGAAACGACCGTTTCAAGTAACGGCGTTTCGCGAACGAAACTTTTCCCCTCGCCTTACTTTGAAACATAGGTTAAAGACCAAAAAGGGTTAATTAATGTATGAAACAATTATGGTAAGAGTGTTAGGCAGTTGGTAAGACACTCGCGAAGGAATCGCCTTAAAACTCGTAATGGTTAATTTATTAAAAATGGTGGAGCCGAGGGTACTCGAGTGACTTAAGAAAATCAGTAAGCGCAAAACAAGCGTTAGAGTCTAAGTTAGTTAAAGTATAGATTTACAAGTGACTTTGGTTTAATTCCAACTTACTTGTTGTTTATAGGTTACCAGACTCGTCCCGAGCCATTCGTAACCCCCCAGTCGCTCAGGCAAGTTTTCTACCCGATATACTGTTGTTGTGATGTAAATATATGTATATGCATTATCTTGTGATAGTGCATGATTGTTATTAGCAAATTTTGCGATATATTGGAGCATGCTGATATGGTATATATGCATGTCTGTTTCGTAATCTGGTTATCTATCTGTTGATTTCAATGCTTATAGTTGCATAATACCTATGCTAGAAATAAGCAAGTAGTTGCGTATACCCTTAGTATAGGGGATAAAAGGTGAACATATTTCTAAACCGGGAGTCGATGTTCCCGAGTATATTATATATATATATATTTATATATATATATGGATATAGTTTTTAAAACTATTGATCGAATAAGGTTTATTCGATACCTTTATTTTACTTAATTGAATATTAATTTGAGTATTCATTCGAGGGCTTATGACTCAGTTTAGTTTATTATTTGAATATTATTTGAATATTCATTCGAGGGCTTATGACTCAGTTTAGTTTATTATTTGAATATTATTTGAATATTCATTCGAGGGCTTATGACTCAGTTTATATTATTATTGAATATTACTTGGATATTCATTTGAGGATGTATGACTCCTTTATTTTATGAATATTATTTATAGTATTCATTCGAGGTATTATGACTCTGTTTATTACTTAATAATATTCTTTATTGTATTAAAGAATAAGATGTCGATAATCAAACTTATTTTTGATTATTCAAATAAAGATATTACTTTCGTATAAGTATATCTTTGATTATTTGCTATTCATTCAAGTATAAGTTTTCCAACTTCTACCTCAATTATTCTTATGGGAATATTATTTAAATAATAATATTCAGATATTTCTTTCATATCGGGACTGATTTATTTTAATAAATCAGCTTTACTCCAAACACTCTTTAAAGTGTTTTCGAGTCTTCAAAATGATTTTTAAAAGTTAGAGCAGATCCCAAAACTCATTTTTATATTTAAGATCTTCCTTTTTAAGGGGATTTAAATACTCGCTCAAAACCTGGGGAATCCGGCTCAGTGGTGTATTTTATATTCGCAACGAGGTTGCTGTTTTGGTAAATGAATTGATTACTTACCCAACGTTCGGGAAGTAAGTCCATCTATCGAGTCGGCATAAGCAACATGGGCTCAGTGGGCGCCCATGATAGTGTAAGTGGCTCAGTGGGAGTCCATCAAATGCATAAGTGGCTGAGTGGCAGTCCAGCATAAGGTCCTATTGCGACCAGGGTGATGACCAGTGGGGAATTCGTCCATCTACTAGTAGAAAAGGTTACTTATTGGTATCTTTGCCTGATCAGCAAGATATCAGGTTTATGCCAAAATTCTTTCCTTTCCAAATTTATTGGATATTGCAATTCTGTTCATACTTTACATGACAGAGGTTTTCAGGAAATGTATGTATATATATAGGTGTATATATATATATCGGGACTTAATGAAGTATATCATAACTTCATTTCCTTCAAAATATTTCAAAGATTGAATCTATTCAAGTCTTATCTTGTAGTCTCATCAGTGTGATGAACTTTTGAAATTAATTATAACTTGAACGGTGGTAGTTCAAGTAGTATTTGGAAAAAGATATAAGTATATTGGAGTATCTTGTAACTTCATCTTTTAAACTTATATCTAGTAAATGATTATCTTATGTATGACAAAGATTTTCAGAAAAACGTTAAGACAAGGTTAGATATATTAGATCACCTTGCAACGATAGACGTTGATGTCGCTGTAGCTGAGGTAGGAACTACCAATAGGCTAGGCTTTCAACTTTTGATGTACCAGATTTATGTATATTTATGAATTGTAATAATGGCAAAGAAATGTAAATTTATTCAGAAAACCTTTTAAGGTGTATTGGCAGATAATTGTGGAATAAAATGACTTGTGGTTATTTTTGGATGTTCATCTCTGAGACTATAACGTGTGGTGTGTGTGTTTATTGTGGGGTCACAGTACAGAGTTGTTGAGTAATTATTAAGATTGGGTGTTATTAAGGGAAATGGAACTCGTGACAACCCGGATCCCCGACCCCGAATTTGGGGGCGTTAAAGAAATGGTATCAGAGCTAAGCGTTATAAACCTCAGAGATGATGTGACGTGAAGATAATAAGTTCACTAAGATAATAAGAACTCTTGCCAAGTTCATAGTCGGGCTACCTAACGTAGTACCGACAGTTAAAACCCTTATGGGAACCCTTATAAATATCGTGATAGTAGCGTAGTTTGTTATCGTACATGGTAGCGGGACTCCGAACCCTGAGGTTGAGGAGCAACAGCGCGATGATGTTTTATTACTAATTGGAGATCGGATTGTGGATCCGATAGAGTGTCCTAATGCAGGA
Organism: Apium graveolens; assembly: GCF_009905375.1. Lineage (NCBI taxonomy): Eukaryota > Viridiplantae > Streptophyta > Magnoliopsida > Apiales > Apiaceae > Apium > Apium graveolens. The sequence goes on from NC_133652.1 coordinate 63,114,584, forward strand.
CCGGATGATGTTGATATTGAGGATGTAGCGGTTGAGGATGTTGTCCTAGAAGGGATAGTTGTTGAGGAGGATCCCATGGAGAATCCTGACAAGAATGAATAAAGGACCACTGATGAATTGATGACCATGGTTAGGTCGACTACCAGAGGTAGGATTGGCCGGTCACTACCGGAGGTTCGTTCAAGTTTGTAAAGATAGTAGCCCCTTTGAAGCGGCTTACTCGTAAGACTAAGAAGTTTGAATGGACAGAGAAATACGAGAAAAGGTTTTTTACAACTAAAGCAAAGGTTGGTGGCGACCCATATGTTGGCGTTGTCGGATGAAAAAGGAGATTTTGTGAATTGTAGTGACGCTTCACATAAGGAATTAGGGTGCTTCTTATACAGCACAGCAAGGTAATCGCGTACGCGTCAAGATAATTAAGGGAATATAAAATTCGATATCCCCACCCATGAGCTTGGGCTCGTGGCAATAGTTTTGCTCTAAATATTGGAGGCACTACTTGTATGGAGAGAAGTGCGAGATTTACCTAAGCCATAAGTGCTCTAGTACATTTTCCCGTAGAAAGAGCTCAACATACGCCCGAGGAGGCGGTTAGAGCTAATCAAGAATTATGATTGGGAGATTCTGTATCGTTCGGGGAAAGCCAATATGGTGGCTGATGCCCTTAGTAAAAAGGAGAGACTCAAGATGATAATGTCTTTTGGAGAGTTTATAAGAGATTTTGAGAAAATGGAAATAGAAGTGAAGGTAACCGGAGCCGGTACCGAAAAGCTGTTTGAGATTGCAATACAGTCCGAATTATCGGAAAAGAACATATTGTGCGAGAAAAAGTGAAGAATGAAGGCAGAGAGCCAACAAATAGATATGAGATTAATACCGAGAAAGATGATAAGGGAATAATGAGGTATTTTTATAGAATTTGGGTTCCAAATGTTCAAGAGCTTAAAGATGAGATCTTAGATGAAAGTCATAGTTCAAGGAATAAGATTAAGGGCAAACCCTGAATGTGATAGTCAGGGAGGACGCCATCAAGATAGAAGGAACCCATAACATAATGAAGTGGAAAATGAGGATTTTAACGTATAAGATAACCCCAAGTATGGGAGAAGGATGAAATATTTCATACTAAGGAAACAGAAAGTCGAGTAAGGAAAGGAGACCCGAGACGGTACTCCTATACGGCAATTCATGGACCTGTCTAAAAAGAACTTAGACTATTATCCCCAACCACCACCTTGAGTAAACAATGCGGTAGGAAATTCTTTCATGACCTTTAAGTCGCTAAGCTCTCAGAGTTCCAAGGAACAAGCTGACCCAGCCGAGGCAAGAGCCTGGCTAAAGGAAATATAGGAATCATTTGAGATTCAAAATGATTGATGAACCACAAAAGACTATTTTTGTCACTTACCCTCCTAAGAGAGAGACCGCCCGCTGGTGAAAGGCCAAGGAAGGCACGGAGCAAGAGATTATAATAAACTGATTTAAGTTCAGTCAATTGTTTTCGGGAAAGTAATTCCCAAAGATAAGGAGATAGTGTAAAAGCTTTAGAGCCAGAACAAAGGCAGACGAGTATGATGAATTATGAATCTAAGATGTAAAAGTTGTCAAGATTCGTTCTGAAGACACGAATCCTGAATGACGGGATGTTTGAAATCAATGCTTATGTTGTGTTGGTTCATGAAATAATGATAAGAGAAAGGAATATAACGGCAATAGAGTTTGAGGAATGATAAGGGAGTTGGGTATGAGGAAACCCTAAAGACTCGTAGAAATAGAAATAGAAGAGTATGTAATTGTCAGGATGAGGGTGATTCACCATGAGTTAAAATTGATGGTTGAGGGCATAAGAGATACATATATTTTATCCCCTGTAAGTTGGGAAGATTCGAGGAAACCTTGAGATAATTCGAAGGATAAATAATGAGACGCGGATAGACTGAGGAGACAAGAAAGTAAGAAATTAAGAAAATTGGATGAAGGAAGTGACCTTCAAGAAGGTGAAGTGTAAGACCGGTGGCATGATACCCAGAAAGGGAGACGCCAGATATGAAAGATATCCCAACATTGAGGTGACTGTTGAGATAAACAACAAAAGTAAATAAGGAATTATTAAGAAGAAGTTCACGTTGAACACGACCAATATCTTTCAGAACATCCTTGTTATCGTTACCAAATTAGGCAAGACAAGCGGATAACCGTTGTTATCTTTTGGAGGCCATATTGATTGACCCCATTTTGAATACAGATGTTATTGTGAAATTAGACATGTACTATCGAGGTGGGAATGATTGAATAAGACACCCTTATCAGGGATATATGACTTGATTTATCCATGGAAGGATGCAGGTACCTTTTAAAGGTGGAATTAAGAATAGAACATCGGTAACTTAAAATGAATCCTAGGGGAATGCATAAAGATTGGCATTTCACCCTTAATAGGGACAGTATGAGTTTTGACAGGATGAATTGGAAAGGATTAAGGTAATAACAACCTTTAAGAATCAGTGGAGAAATTTTTCAGAAATATATAGACAATGGTTCTAGTAATAGTAAATGGTATTATGATATGCCCTGTATCTAGGGAATACAGGAGGAACTATTGAAAGATAACCTTAGAGGTTTTGCATGGAGATAGGTAATATTCAAATTTCTCAAGAATAAAAATGTTGATAAAAGGAATATGACGTAATTATAATGATGCCAAGTGGGGCACGTGTTAAACCACGAGAAAGTATGGATCGAACCAGTAAAGGTCGAAATTGTTGAGGGCAATTAGGACCTAAGACAAAAGATGTTCTAAGTACGATCGAGAGTTAGTCGCGACAGTGATTAACCTCTAAAGACTGAGGCAATAACTTATGGAAAAATGGTGATTTTTTTTTACTCATTAGATTTTAATGAAAACATCTTCACATCAGCTGTGATGGAAATGAGGTAGAAAATTTAGTTGAAGGTGGTTAAAAGACATTGATTATAAGGAACTATTACTATCAGGAAAGGCCAAAGAGGTGGCCGACACTTTAACGGTAAAAGGATAATTGTAGGCGCTTGTGCCAAAGAATACAGTGATGATGGTTAAAGCTGTGAAGGTTGTATTATGGTTTGGAAGATTGACATTCCTTCTGATGATTGTGCAATACCCAACCGTAATAGTAGTTGGTAAAGGTTTAATTCGTGTAATCGCCATGAACGGGCTATCTATCTTAGAAGGTCCTATCTTGAGATAAGCCAGGACCATATTTCAAAAAGGACTAAACAAACCTTTGAGTTAAGTCTTCTATTGAAGGCATATGATTAAGAATGGTATTAACCTGCTATCGTTGCTTTGAGCGAAACTCTTCTGCAATTTTATCTGCTTTATGTCATGTATGTATGTCAGAATCAGGAGTGTACTCCATGAATCATGAATGGTGATTATGTTACCTCCTTAGAAGGATTTGATACGACATGTATGGACTCCGTATGGTTAGATATTAAGACTTCATGGAAAATGAATGACTACAGTAGGTCAGTGGTGGACCATAGTAAGGCAGCAATGATTCTGCGAGTATTGAGCTGATTACAACCGTGAGAGTTGTATTGGAATGGGTGTTGAGATTGAGTACCACTAATCGGGTCATGGTAGTGTATAAGTTATCATTGATAGACTAATTAAGTAGAGTATCTACCTAGTGAATAATTATTCTTTCTTATCAATAGAGAGTCGTATTATTATACGAGGAAGGTTGCGGTGCAAGCATAGAATTCTAGTAACGATGATGTATAGAATGAGATCCCAGATTCGATTTTCGATGTCGAGGGAGTTTCAAAGGTGATTGTGTATAAGCTCGAGGAAGAGTGTGGGTCCATAGAGTGATGGACGGGATAGCGAAAATATTTAGGCATGGGAAATACGATGCTATAATGCTTAATGTTGATTTATATACGTATATGATTTGTTCTCCTATGACAAACCTCTATAGTTCAGAGGTAGGTTCCAAGCCAGATATTTTGTGGCAGTATATTTTTTTTTCATATATACAATTCTCTTCAATTCGTTCTTTTCTCTTCATTTCATTTCATGTAAGCTGAGAAGAACAACCCTTCCAGAAAGGGGAGGTATTGCCGAATGACTATCTATCTGTGTGATAGAAGCCTAGTAGGATACCATTTATTGTTTAATTGCTTGTCAAGTACTAAAGGCTGGCCACCTTCTGTACTAACTATGCGATATAACAAGTGTTCATGATCATAGTGATCTATCAACAAAATTCCTTTACTTCTATATGAAGGATTAAGCTTTCGAAAATAGAAACAGCTGAAAAAGGAGTAATAAAGTTTTGGTGGTATTCGGAATGGAAACACATTCGTGATACTAAGGTTGACGTGGTTATTAAAAGGTTATAGAACGCTAATGAGCCAAAGGTATAACCAGTATAATATTAGAAACGGAAGGTAATAGCGATTACGAACTGGAAAAGAATGGGTATTGAGAAGCAAAAGCTCTAATGCTAAAATCTATAATGAGAGTCTGTGCAATAGACTTGAAAGAATTTGGAATGATCACTTAACGCAGATTAAGTTATCTTACGGCAATAGATCATATGTCATTATCGAGATGTCGCCTTATTAGATCCTTGAGGGAAGACAATGTCGATCTCCCTTATGTTAGAATGAAGTTGTAGAGCGCAAGATGCTCGGACCAGCAGTGGTCCAAAGGACCAAGGATTTAATAGATTTAATCAGAGGACGGCTGGTAGTAGCCAAAGATAGACATAAGAAGTATGTTGATTCGACACGAAAGGACAAGGAATGGGAAGTAGGGGACCTAGTGTTGTTATAGGTATTCCCTTGGAAGGGGTTGATGTAACACCCCCAGATCCGGGGTCGGGGATCCGGGTCGTCACGGTCTTTCATTCCACAATACCACTTCACTTACTTAATAAAAATAACCTTATGCTGTGACCCCACACTAACACACACCACAACCCGTTATAGTCTCAGAGATGAACATAAAAAAAATATAACCACAAGTAATTATATTCCACAATTATCTGCCAATACACCTTAAAAGGTTTTCTGAATAGATTTACATTTTATTTGCCATTACTACAATTCATATTATACATAAGTCTGGTACATCAAAAGTTGAAGGCCTAGCCTATTGGTAGTTCCTACCTCAGCTACAGCAGCATCAACGCTTCCAGAAGACTGCCGAACGATTTCTAACCTCTTGCGAATCGGGAGCTTGGTCCGGTTCATCTTGTCTATCTGATGTTGTGTGATGAAAGAAGAAAGCAAGGGTGAGCAGCAAGCCCACCAAAATAATATGTATAATGATTAACAATATATGAGTCTACTCATAATACTCATGAAAGTCTTGGTCAAAAGAAGTGAACCAAGTTGATAACTTAATGCGATGAAGTCGCAAAATATTCAGTATATATATATATACATATATACTTTTCAAACTATTGGAAGTCCTCTTCCATGCATAATATACACAAAATCCCAGTGTATAACTGTATAAAAATATCGTTGCAAGGTGATCTCATATATCTAACCTTGTCTCAACGTTTTTCTGAAAATCTTTGTCATTCATAAGACAATTATTAATTAGATATAAGTTTAAAAGATGAGGTTACCAAATACCCCAATATACTTATATCTTTCCCAATACTACTTGAACTACCACCATTCAAGTTATAATCAGTTTCATAAGTTCATCCCACTGATGAGACCACAAGATAAGACTTGAATAGATTCAATCTTTGAAATATTATTGAATGAAAAAGTTATGAGATACTTTATTTAGTCCCGATATATATATATCCACATATATATATCCCTTTAAACATTTCCTGGAATCTCTGTTATGCAAAGTATGAACAGAGTTTGAAACATCCAATGAATTTTGGAAAGGAAAAGAATTTTGGCATAAACCCGATATCTTGCTGATCAGGCAAAGATACCAATAAGTAACCTTTTCTACTAGTAGATGGACGAATTCCCCACTGGTCATCACCCTGGTCATAATTAAGACCTATGCTGGACTGCCACTCAGCCACTTATGCATTTGATGGACTCCCACTGAGCCACTTACACAATAATAGACCGTACCCCGGCCTGTCGCTTATGCCGACTCAATGAGAGGGGCTTACTTCCCGAACGTTGGGCAAGTAATCAATTCATTTACCAAATCTGCAACCTTGTTGCGAATATAAAATACACCACAGAGCCGGATTCCCCAGGTTTTGAGCGAGTATTTAAATCCCCTTAAAAGGAAGATCTTAAATATAAAAATGAGTTTTGGGATCCGCTCTGACTTTAAAAATCATTTTGAAGACTCGAAAACACTTTATAGAGTGTTTGGAGTAAAGCTGATTTAATGAAGTAAATCAGTCCCCAGAATATTTAGAAAATGACTGAATATTATTATTTAAATAATATTCCCATAAAGAATAATCTTTATAAAAATAATTGAAGTAGAAGTATTAAAACTTATACTTGAAACGAGTATTAAATAACCAAAGATATACTTATATGAAAGTATTATCTTTATTTGAATAATCGAAAATAAGTTTGATTATTTACACCTTATTCTTTAATAAAATAAAGAATATATCTCAGCAAATAATCGGAGTCATAGATCCTCAAATGAATATTCAAATAATATTCAATAAATAAAATAAGCTGAGTCATAATACCTCGAATGAATATTATAAATAATATTCATTAAATAAAATAAAGGAGTCATACATCCTCAAATGAATATTCAAATAATATTCAATAAATAAAATAAGCTGAGTCATAATACCTCGAATGAATATTATAAATAATATTCATTAAATAAAATAAAGGAGTCATACATCCTCAAATGAATATTCAAATAATATTCAATAAATAATATAAAAGAGTCATAAGCCTTCGAATAATATTCGAAATAATATTTAATAATAAAATAAAGTTTCAAGTTATCGAATAAACCTTATTCGATTAATAGTTTAGAAAACTATAACCATACATATATATAAATATATATATATATATAAATATCCATATCCATATATATAAAATCTACTCGGGATCCTCGACTCCCGGTTTTTGAAAATATTTTCACCTTTGGGTCCCTATACTAAGGGTATATGCAAGATACCGCTATCCTCTAGCATAGGTATTATCAACTGAACCAACAGATATATATTTCAAGAATATGAAACAGGCATGCATATATACCATATCACATGCTACAATATATCGCAAGAATTTGCTAAATAACCAACATGCATCTATCGCAAGATAATGCATATACAAGTGTATACATCACAACAACAGTATAACGGATAGAATACTTGCCTGAGCGACTGGGGGTTACGAATGGCTCGGGACGAGTCTGGTAACCTATAAACAACAAGTAAGTTGGAATTAAACCAAAATCACTTGTAAATCTATGATTTAACTAACTTAGACTCTAATGCTAGTTTTGCGCTCACCGATTCGCTTAAGTCACTCGGGTACCCTCGGCTCCACCATTTTTAATAATTTAACCTTTACGAGTTTTAAAGCGATTCCTTCGCGAATGACTTACCAACTGCCTAACACACTTACCATAAATGTTTCATACATTAATTCACCCTTTTTGGTCTTTAACCTACATTCCAAAGTAAGGCGAGGGAAAAAGTTTCGTTCGCGAAACGCCGTTACTTGAAACGGTCGTTTCTCCTAAACCGTGCATCGGAATCGAACGAACTACATATCAAAACGAAGCTCGTAACATGAGCTACCTAAACATGGCAGTGGTCACAATCTAGCAGGGGGTCCTCGGGTCCTAATGCTATGCACAAAAACAGTCCAAAGAAAATCGGACGTTACGACGGCTATGTTTACGCGATTTCCCATTTTTTAAACCATCCACAATCAACCCAAACCATCCTCAAATCCAACACACAACAAACATCCATCCTTATCACATCATAACAATCCCAACCAATTCACTTTTAATCATTCATACATATGCTTAAACCTAACTTTAATCATACTTAAGTTTCTTTAAATCAAAACCACAAAATTACCATTTCATTTCACTACCATTCCAAATCTCAAACTCTAATCATAACAACAAGATACCATAACATCCTACTCATCAAAATCACCTTATAATATATATGAACCTAGGGTTTGGAAATGGTATACCTTCCTTGGAGTGGTGGGTAGAGCTAAGAAGCCTTAAGAAACTTTGAGAAGCCTTAGGAAAGCTTGGATCTTCAAGAAAACAAGACAAACTTCAAGTTAAAAATCTTGAAAACACTATTCATTGTCTTCTTCATTGGTTAAATGAAGAAGTTAGAGAAAGAATTAATGGCTTAAACTCATGATATAGCCATAACTAAGCATGAAGATGATTAGGGAATTTTCTTACCAATTAAGGATGCTTGGATCTTGATTTTTGAAAAATCTACCCTTTAAAATGTGTAAAAGCCGAGAGCAAAGTGAAGAACAAGGCCTTGGTTGATTTTGATTTTTGATGAAATGATTTTGCTAGCTTGGTTGGCTTGGTTTTTGTTTTTGATTTAGCAAATTACTACCTTGCCCTTGAATTTGTGTGGTTCTTATTCAACCACACCTCCTTCCTTCCTATGTCATGCTTACCTCATCCTCATGATGTCATCCTTCCTTCCTTGTCTTCTTTCTATTGGTTGGATGACATCATTCCCATTAATCCCTTTGATTAACTTCCTAATCGTTTGCCTAATGACCGCTGATCTGCTATACGGTTCGCTTAACTTTCGTTCTCGTTTTATCGTTTGAAGGATCATACCCGGGATCTTATTACTTAGGTTCCCTTAACCTTTCTCAATATATTATATTCCTTCTATGATCCTCTTTTATAATCCTTTAATTTAAATCCTTTTTATCCTGTTACCTTATACTCAATTCTCTCCGTATATTGTGGATTTCCGGGAAAAACCAAAGTGTTCGGAATTGGATTCTGACGATCTTTACATACACTTATATACTCCATAGAGTACTAATAATATCCCATAAGATCAATAACAGAACCCCTACATAGCGTGGCATGAAAAGTTTTCTCATTAAGCAAAAACACTATTCATAAGGGTTTCAAAATTTTCCAAAAATTGGGGTTATTACAGTCTCCCCTCCTTAAAAGGATTCCGTCCCGGAATCAGATAGAAAATGAATAGGGATACCTTCCTTAGTATTGCACTTTCTAACTCTCAAGTCAATTCTCCACATTGTGGTCCTACCACCAAACTCTGCCTAGTTTGATAACCCTTCTCCTAAGCACTTGTTCCTTTTCACTCTATAACCCTTCCTGGTTGCTCCATATAGGTTACGTCGGGTTGCATATCTATGCGCTCATATGCCCCTATTTGACTGGCATCCGAATTACACTTCCTTAACATTGATACGTGGAACACGTTATGAACTTGCTACATATTCGGGGTTAGGGCTAGCTTATATGCTAACTTCCCAAACGTCTTAATATATCCAAGGGTCCAACAAATTGTAGACTTAGCTTTCCTTTCTTTCCGAACCTCATCAATCCTTTCCAAGGGATACCTATATCATTACTAGGTCCCCTATTTCATACTCTTTATCCTTTCGTGTCAAATCAACATACTTATCATGTCCATCTTGGGCTACTACCAGCCGTCCTCTGATTAGATCTATCATATCCTTGGTCCTTTGGACTACTGCGGGTCCGAGCATCTTGCGCTCTACAACTTCATCCTAACATAAGGGAGATCGACATTATCTTCCCTCAAGGATCTCATAAGGCGACATCTCGATAATGACATATGATCTATTGTCGTAAGATAACTCAATCCGAATTAAGTGATCATTCCAAATTCTTTCAAGTCTATTGCACAGACTCTCATTATAGCTTTTATCATTAGAGCTTCTGCTTCTCAATACCCATTCTTTTCCAGTTCGTAATCGCTACTACCTTCCGTTCCTAATATTATACTGGTTATACTTTTGCTCGTTAGCGTTCTATAACCTTTTAATAACCACGTCAACCTTAGTATCACGAATATGTTCCCATTCCGCATACTACCACCACTTTATTACTCCTTTTTCAGTTGTTTCTATTTTCCAAAATTTGATCAATCAAATAGAAGTAAAGGAATTTGTTGAGAGATCACTATGATCATGAACACTTGTTATATTGCATAGTTAGTACAGAAGGTGGCCAGCCTTTAGTACTTGACAAGCAATTAAACAATAGCTGGTATCCTACTTGGCTTCTATCACACAAATAGATAGTCATTCGGCAATACCTCCCCTTTTGGAAGGGTTGTTCTTCTCAGCTTACATGAAATGAAAAGAAGAGAAAAGAACGAATTGAAGAGAATTGTATATATGAAAAAATATACAGCCACAAAATATCTGGCTTGGAACCTACCTCTGAACTATAGAGGTTTGTCATAGGAGAACAAAACATATATGTATTTATATCAACATCAAGTATTATAGCATCGCATTTCACGTGCCTAAATATTTTCTCTATCCCGTCCATCATTCTATGGATCCACACTCTTCCTTGAGCTTATACATAATCACCTTTGAAACTCCCTCGACATCGAAAATCGAATCTGGGATCTCATTCTAGACATCATCGTTACTTGAATTCTATGCTTGCACCGCAACCTTCCCCGTATAATAATACGACTCTCTATTGATAAGAAAGAATAATTATTCACTAGGTAGATACTCTACTTAATTAGTCTATCAATGATAACTTATACACTACCACTACCCGATTAGTGGTACTCAATCTCAACACCCATTCCAATACAACTCTCACGGTTGTAATCAGCTCATTAATCGCAGAATCATTACTGCCTTACTATGGTCCACCACTGACCTACTGTAGTCATTCATTTTCCATGAAGTCTTAATAACTAACCATACGGAGTCCATACATCTCGTATCTAATTCTCCTAAGGAGTTAACATAACCACCAATCACAATTCATGAAGAACACTCCAAACTCTGACGTACTTTCATGACATGAAGCAGATAAAATTTGCAGAAGAGTTTCGCTCAAAGCAACGATAGCAGGTTAATACCATTCTTAATCATATGCCTTCAATAGAAGACTTAACTCAAAGGTTTGTTTAGTCCTTTTTGAACTATGGTCCTGGCTTATCTCAAGATAGTATCTTCTGAGATAGATAGCCCGCTCATGGCGATTACACGAATTAAACCTTTACTAACTACTATTACGGTTGGGTATTGCACAGTCATCAGAAGGAATGTCAATCTTCCAAACCATAATACAACCTTCACAGTTTTAACCATCATCACTGTATTCCTTTGGCACAAGTGCCTATAATTATCCTCTTACCTTTAAAGTGTCGGCCACCTCTTTGGCCTTTCCTGATAGTACAATTTCCTTACAGTCAATGTCATTTTAACCACCTCCAAATAATTTTCTACCTCATTTCAATCACAGCTTATGTGAAGATGTATTCCTTAAAATCTGATGAATAAAAAAAAAATCACCATTTTTCCATAAGTTATTGCCTCAGTCTTTAGAGGTTAATCACTGTCACGACTGACTCTCAACTATACTTAGAACATCTTTTATCTTAAGTCCTACTTGCCTAGAACAATTTCAACCTTTACTGGTTTGATCCATACTTTCTCATGGTTTAACACGTGCCCCACTTGGCATCATTATAATTACGTCATATTTCCTTTATCAACATTTTTATTCTTGAGAATTTTGAATATTACCTTTCTCCTTATAAAACCTCTAAGGTTATCCTTCAATCGTTCCTCCTGTATTCCTTAGATACAGGGCATATCACAATACCATTTACTAATAGTAGAACCATTGTCTATATACTTCTGCAAAATTTCTCCACTGATTCTTAAAGGTTGTTGTTACCTTAACCCTTTCCCAATCATACTGTCAAAACTCATACTGTCCCTATTAAGGGTGACATGCCAACCTTTATGCAGTCCCCTAGGATTCATTTTAAGTTACCAATGTTCTATCCTTAATTCCACCTTTAAAAGGTACCTGCATCCTTCCACGAATAAATCAAGTCATATTTCCTTGATAGATTATCATATTCATCATTCCCACCTCGATAGTCTATACCTAACTTCATAATAGCATCCTTATTCAAATTGAGGTCAATCCATATGGCCTCCAAAAGATAACAACGGTTATCCGCTTGTCTTGCCTAATTTGGTAACGATAACAAGGATGTTCTGGAAGATATTGGTCGTGTTCAACATGAACTTCTTCTTAATAATTCCTTATTTACTTTTGTTGTTTATCTCAACAGTCACCTCAATGTTGGGATATCTCTCATACCTGGCGTCTCCCTTTCTGGGTATCAAGCCACCGGTCTTACACTTCCCATTCTTGAAGGTCACTTCCTTCATCCAATTTTCCTAATTTCTTACTTCCTTGTCTCCTCAGTCTATCCGCGTCTCATTATTTATCCTTCAAACTATCTCAAGGTTTCCTCAAATCCCCCCAACTTACAGGGGGTAAACTATATATATCTCTTATGCCTTCCACCATCAACTTTAACTCATGGTGAATCACCCTCATCCTTACGAATGCATACTTTTCTATATCTATTGCTACGAGTCTTTAGGGTTTCCTTATACCCAACTCCCTTATCATACCTCAAACTCTATTGCCTTTATATTCCTTTCCACTTCAGTTTCTTATTATTTTTCTTTCTCTTATCATTATTTCATGAACAAACACAACATAAGCATTGATTTCAAATATCCCGTCATTCTGGATTCGTGCCCTCAGAACGAATCTTGACAACTTTTTACAACTTAGATTCATAATTCATCATACTCGTCCGCCTTTGTTCTGGCTCTAAAGCTTTTACACTATCTCCATAACCTTGGGAATTACCTTCCCGAAAACAATTGACTAAACTTTAATCAGTTTATTATAATCTCTGGCTCCATGCCTTTCTTGGTCTTTCACCAGCGGGTGGTCTCTCCCTTAGGAGGGTAAGTGACAAAAACACTCTTTTGTGATTCGTCAATCATTCAGAATCTCGAATGATTCCTATATTTCCTTTAGCCAGGCTCTTGCCTCGACTGGGTCAGCTTGTTCCTTGGAACTCTGAGAACTTAGCGACTTAAAGGTCCTGAAAGAATTTCTCACCGCATTGCTTCCTCAGGGTGGTGGTTGGGGATAATAGTCTAAGTTCTTTTTAGACAGGTCCATGAATTGCCATATAGGGGTACCGTCTCGGGTCTCCTTTCCTTACTCGACTTTTGTTTCCTCAGTCTAACGTTTCTTCCTACTCCCCATAATTGGAGTCATCTTTTAATTTAAAATCTTCATTTTCCACTTTATTTTCCGGGTTCTTTATCTCTTGATGGCGTCCTCCCTGACTATCACATTCAGGGTTTGCTCTAACCTTATTCCTTGTGGGGCATATTACTTGGAAAATTTTGAGAGTCTCTGGATATTTGTCTTACTTACTTTGCTTAAGTCTTCCCCTCGTTTAGTCCTTGCACGATTGCAAATTATGAATTCTTAAGTTCGATAAACTTCATGACACTCTCTTAAGTGTTAATAGAGCAATTAACAATGTGATTTATCACAATCAAACTGATCTGAACTGAAATTAACGAATATATACATAACCATTTGTTCGAGGGTACAACAACTGAACATATTAAAGAGGATTACATCATATGAACTTATCGCTCCTATCCCAAAAGTACTACCATAAATAGTCATCTCGTCATTAATACTAATCATTCATAACTTAGGCTAATCATCCAAAAGCGGTGCTACATGAGACCCTTGTTTGATTGCTCTGGCCTTGCACACTACCATGGATTAAGAGGTGCGAGCACGCACAACATCCCTAACCTGTTCCATCACAGAGGTGATGAGGTCTAAGATAGTCGCAAGTAGAGCTGGATCAACCTGACCCTCAAGATGGCCTCTAGCTGTAACACGGGTGGTAGCCTCAATCCTTTCCATGCTATACGCTAATCCTGCCGGAAGTATCCCACCCTCAATCCTTGGTGCAGTAAGTCGATCCAACAGATCACTCCTAACATTCCGGGCCTCTGACAGGCCACCCAAAGTCATATGATAATCAGCGATAAGAGAAGCCTGAGTGGTAGCATCTAGCAGTCCATGGGGAACAGGTGGTGCAGACCCAGGAGATCCAAATGGATAACCAAGCACGGTATCAGGTGACAATGGTGCAGGGGATAAAGGTGGCATTTCCTCAGTATGTGCTGGGCTCTGTACAGGGGAGGGAACAGGAATTGGTGGAACCTCATGGAGGTCTACAGGAGCCTCTGGAAGAGGGTCTGATACTGGTATAATTGGGGTCGTGGAAGGCCCCACTCCTTCTGCCCTCATTAACTTTTGTGCCCTTGGTAACTCTTCATTCTCTAGGGCCACCCTCGCGGCCATTCTTGCTCTGGTAGTCGCCCTGACTACGGTCATCTGTTCCTCAACGGTCCTCTCTTCATTCTCATCAGGATCCTCCATGAGATCCTCCTCAGCCACAATCCTTTCCGGGATAACATCCTCAACCGCAGCATTCTCTAGCTGAACCTCATCCGGTCCCTCATTAGGGTACTCCATCGGATTCACAATTTGATCTCCAACTTGTAATAAAACATCCTCATGCTGATGCTCCTGAACCTCAAGGTTTGGTGCCCCGCTGCCCTATACGAGAACAAACTATGTTACTATCACGATACCTATAAGGGTTCCCATAAGGGTTTTAACTGTCAGTGCTACGTTAGGTAGCCCGACTATGAACTTGGCAAGAGTTCTTATTATCTTAGTGAACTTATTATCTTAACGTCCCATCATCTCTGAGGTTTATAACGCTTGGCTCTGATACCATTTCTGTAACACCCCCAGATCCGGGGTCGGGGATCCGGGTCGTCACGGTCTTTCATTCCACAATACCACTTCACTTACTTAATAAAAATAACCTTATGCTGTGACCCCACACTAACACACACCACAACCCGTTATAGTCTCAGAGATGAACATAAAAAAAATATAACCACAAGTAATTATATTCCACAATTATCTGCCAATACACCTTAAAAGGTTTTCTGAATAGATTTACATTTTATTTGCCATTACTACAATTCATATTATACATAAGTCTGGTACATCAAAAGTTGAAGGCCTAGCCTATTGGTAGTTCCTACCTCAGCTACAGCAGCATCAACGCTTCCAGAAGACTGCCGAACGATTTCTAACCTCTTGCGAATCGGGAGCTTGGTCCGGTTCATCTTGTCTATCTGATGTTGTGTGATGAAAGAAGAAAGCAAGGGTGAGCAGCAAGCCCACCAAAATAATATGTATAATGATTAACAATATATGAGTCTACTCATAATACTCATGAAAGTCTTGGTCAAAAGAAGTGAACCAAGTTGATAACTTAATGCGATGAAGTCGCAAAATATTCAGTATATATATATATATACATATATACTTTTCAAACTATTGGAAGTCCTCTTCCATGCATAATATACACAAAATCCCAGTGTATAACTGTATAAAAATATCGTTGCAAGGTGATCTCATATATCTAACCTTGTCTCAACGTTTTTCTGAAAATCTTTGTCATTCATAAGACAATTATTAATTAGATATAAGTTTAAAAGATGAGGTTACCAAATACCCCAATATACTTATATCTTTCCCAATACTACTTGAACTACCACCATTCAAGTTATAATCAGTTTCATAAGTTCATCCCACTGATGAGACCACAAGATAAGACTTGAATAGATTCAATCTTTGAAATATTATTGAATGAAAAAGTTATGAGATACTTTATTTAGTCCCGATATATATATATCCACATATATATATCCCTTTAAACATTTCCTGGAATCTCTGTTATGCAAAGTATGAACAGAGTTTGAAACATCCAATGAATTTTGGAAAGGAAAAGAATTTTGGCATAAACCCGATATCTTGCTGATCAGGCAAAGATACCAATAAGTAACCTTTTCTACTAGTAGATGGACGAATTCCCCACTGGTCATCACCCTGGTCATAATTAAGACCTATGCTGGACTGCCACTCAGCCACTTATGCATTTGATGGACTCCCACTGAGCCACTTACACAATAATAGACCGTACCCCGGCCTGTCGCTTATGCCGACTCAATGAGAGGGGCTTACTTCCCGAACGTTGGGCAAGTAATCAATTCATTTACCAAATCTGCAACCTTGTTGCGAATATAAAATACACCACAGAGCCGGATTCCCCAGGTTTTGAGCGAGTATTTAAATCCCCTTAAAAGGAAGATCTTAAATATAAAAATGAGTTTTGGGATCCGCTCTGACTTTAAAAATCATTTTGAAGACTCGAAAACACTTTATAGAGTGTTTGGAGTAAAGCTGATTTAATGAAGTAAATCAGTCCCCAGAATATTTAGAAAATGACTGAATATTATTATTTAAATAATATTCCCATAAAGAATAATCTTTATAAAAATAATTGAAGTAGAAGTATTAAAACTTATACTTGAAACGAGTATTAAATAACCAAAGATATACTTATATGAAAGTATTATCTTTATTTGAATAATCGAAAATAAGTTTGATTATTTACACCTTATTCTTTAATAAAATAAAGAATATATCTCAGCAAATAATCGGAGTCATAGATCCTCAAATGAATATTCAAATAATATTCAATAAATAAAATAAGCTGAGTCATAATACCTCGAATGAATATTATAAATAATATTCATTAAATAAAATAAAGGAGTCATACATCCTCAAATGAATATTCAAATAATATTCAATAAATAAAATAAGCTGAGTCATAATACCTCGAATGAATATTATAAATAATATTCATTAAATAAAATAAAGGAGTCATACATCCTCAAATGAATATTCAAATAATATTCAATAAATAATATAAAAGAGTCATAAGCCTTCGAATAATATTCGAAATAATATTTAATAATAAAATAAAGTTTCAAGTTATCGAATAAACCTTATTCGATTAATAGTTTAGAAAACTATAACCATACATATATATAAATATATATATATATAAATATCCATATCCATATATATAAAATCTACTCGGGATCCTCGACTCCCGGTTTTTGAAAATATTTTCACCTTTGGGTCCCTATACTAAGGGTATATGCAAGATACCGCTATCCTCTAGCATAGGTATTATCAACTGAACCAACAGATATATATTTCAAGAATATGAAACAGGCATGCATATATACCATATCACATGCTACAATATATCGCAAGAATTTGCTAAATAACCAACATGCATCTATCGCAAGATAATGCATATACAAGTGTATACATCACAACAACAGTATAACGGATAGAATACTTGCCTGAGCGACTGGGGGTTACGAATGGCTCGGGACGAGTCTGGTAACCTATAAACAACAAGTAAGTTGGAATTAAACCAAAATCACTTGTAAATCTATGATTTAACTAACTTAGACTCTAATGCTAGTTTTGCGCTCACCGATTCGCTTAAGTCACTCGGGTACCCTCGGCTCCACCATTTTTAATAATTTAACCTTTACGAGTTTTAAAGCGATTCCTTCGCGAATGACTTACCAACTGCCTAACACACTTACCATAAATGTTTCATACATTAATTCACCCTTTTTGGTCTTTAACCTACATTCCAAAGTAAGGCGAGGGAAAAAGTTTCGTTCGCGAAACGCCGTTACTTGAAACGGTCGTTTCTCCTAAACCGTGCATCGGAATCGAACGAACTACATATCAAAACGAAGCTCGTAACATGAGCTACCTAAACATGGCAGTGGTCACAATCTAGCAGGGGGTCCTCGGGTCCTAATGCTATGCACAAAAACAGTCCAAAGAAAATCGGACGTTACGACGGCTATGTTTACGCGATTTCCCATTTTTTAAACCATCCACAATCAACCCAAACCATCCTCAAATCCAACACACAACAAACATCCATCCTTATCACATCATAACAATCCCAACCAATTCACTTTTAATCATTCATACATATGCTTAAACCTAACTTTAATCATACTTAAGTTTCTTTAAATCAAAACCACAAAATTACCATTTCATTTCACTACCATTCCAAATCTCAAACTCTAATCATAACAACAAGATACCATAACATCCTACTCATCAAAATCACCTTATAATATATATGAACCTAGGGTTTGGAAATGGTATACCTTCCTTGGAGTGGTGGGTAGAGCTAAGAAGCCTTAAGAAACTTTGAGAAGCCTTAGGAAAGCTTGGATCTTCAAGAAAACAAGACAAACTTCAAGTTAAAAATCTTGAAAACACTATTCATTGTCTTCTTCATTGGTTAAATGAAGAAGTTAGAGAAAGAATTAATGGCTTAAACTCATGATATAGCCATAACTAAGCATGAAGATGATTAGGGAATTTTCTTACCAATTAAGGATGCTTGGATCTTGATTTTTGAAAAATCTACCCTTTAAAATGTGTAAAAGCCGAGAGCAAAGTGAAGAACAAGGCCTTGGTTGATTTTGATTTTTGATGAAATGATTTTGCTAGCTTGGTTGGCTTGGTTTTTGTTTTTGATTTAGCAAATTACTACCTTGCCCTTGAATTTGTGTGGTTCTTATTCAACCACACCTCCTTCCTTCCTATGTCATGCTTACCTCATCCTCATGATGTCATCCTTCCTTCCTTGTCTTCTTTCTATTGGTTGGATGACATCATTCCCATTAATCCCTTTGATTAACTTCCTAATCGTTTGCCTAATGACCGCTGATCTGCTATACGGTTCGCTTAACTTTCGTTCTCGTTTTATCGTTTGAAGGATCATACCCGGGATCTTATTACTTAGGTTCCCTTAACCTTTCTCAATATATTATATTCCTTCTATGATCCTCTTTTATAATCCTTTAATTTAAATCCTTTTTATCATGTTACCTTATACTCAATTCTCTCCGTATATTGTGGATTTCCGGGAAAAACCAAAGTGTTCGGAATTGGATTCTGACGATCTTTACATACACTTATATACTCCATAGAGTACTAATAATATCCCATAAGATCAATAACAGAACCCCTACATAGCGTGGCATGAAAAGTTTTCTCATTCAGCAAAAACACTATTCATAAGGGTTTCAAAATTTTCCAAAAATTGGGGTTATTACAGTTGATGAGATTCGGAAAGAAAGGAAAGCTAAGTCTACAATTGTTGGACCCTTGGATATATTAAGAAGTATTGGGAAGTTAGCATATGAGCTAGCCCTACCCCGAACCTGTAGCAAGTTCATAATGTGTTCCACGTATCAATGTTAAAGAAGTGTAATTCGGATGCCAGATAAATAGGGGAATATGAGCGCATAGACATGCAACCCGACGTAACCTATATGGAGCAACCAGGAAGGGTTATAGAGTGAAAAGGAACAAGTGCTTAGGAGAAGGGTTATCAAACTAGGCAGAGTTTGGTGGGAGGACCACAATGTGGGAAAATTTACTCGAGAGTTAGAAAGTGCAATGCTAAGAGAGTATCCCTATTCATTTTCTATCTGATTCCGGGACGGAATCCTTTTAAGGAGGGGAGACTGTAATAACCCCAATTTTTGGAAATTTTTGAAACCCTTATGAATAGTGTTTTTGCTGAATGAGAAAACTTTTCATGCCACACTATGTAGGGGTTCTGTTATGGATATTCTGAGATTTTATTAGTACTTTATATGGGATATAAGTGTATGTAAAGATCGTCAGAATCCAAATTCGGACACTTTGATTTTTCCCGGAAATCCAATAAATACAGAAAGAATTGAGTATAAGGTAACAGGATAAAAAGGATTTATATTAAAGGATTATAATAGAGGATCATAAAAAGGAATATAATGTATTGAGAAAGGTTAAGGGAACCTAAGTAATAAGATCTCGGGTATGATCCCTCAAACGATAAACGAAAACGAAAGTTAAGCGAACCGTATAACAGATCAGCGGTCATTAGGCAAACAATTAGGAAGTTAATCAAAGGGATTAGAGAAGATGATGTCACCCAACCAATGAGAAGAGGACAAGGAGGGAAAGATGACATCACAGCATGACATAGGCATGACATGGGAAGGAAGGAGGTGTGGTAGATTATTAACCACACAAAATCAAGGGCAAATAGGTAATTTACTAAAGCAAAAACAAAATCAAATCAACCAAGCCAAGCAAATCATTTTCATCAAAACACAAAAATCTCTCTTTCTTCTTCTTCATGCTCTCGGCTTCTTTTCTTAAAAATTGAAGATCCAAGCTCCACCACTTACTATTTAGCAAGGTAATTATCTAAGCTTCCCCATGGATAGTTACATACTTCCTATAAGTTTAAGCTTCTAATTCCCAGCCAATCTTTTTCTATAAATCATGAAAGAAGATGGTGAATAGTGTTTTTCAAGAACTAAAATTTGTGTTCTTGAAGTTTTGTTTAGATTAAGCTTGGATAAGGACTTTAAGGGTGATTCCAAGCCATTCTCTTGATTCTCCACTCTCCAAGGAAGGTATAAACTACAAACCCTAGCTTTAGTTTTGAGTAATTAGGATTGAATATGATTGATATAGTATATGTGAAGCATGATGCTTGATTGTTTGAAGTTTGGTTGAGTTTGTAGAGATTAGTTGGTTTTGTGGTATTTTTGGAGTTGTAAATCTTGATAATTAGTTAAAGAACCTAAGTAAAGCTTTTAGTTCATGTGGGGAATAAGTATAAATGGTTAATGTGGATTTTTTGGGGCTGTTATGATGTGATAAGGATGGATGTTGGTTGTGTGTTTGATTTGAGGTTGAATTGTGGTTGGTTTTGAATAGTTTAAAATTGGGAAATCGCGTAAATATAGCCGTCGTAACGTCCGATTTTCTTTAGACTGTTTTTGTGCATAACATTAGGACCCGAGAACCCCCTGCTATATTTTGACCATTGCCATGTTTAGATAGCTCATGTTACGAGCTTCGTTTTGATATGTAGTTCGTTCGATTCCGATGCACGGTTTAGGAGAAACGACCGTTTCAAGTAACGGCGTTTCGCGAACGAAACTTTTCCCCTCGCCTTACTTTGAAACATAGGTTAAAGACCAAAAAGGGTTAATTAATGTATGAAACAATTATGGTAAGAGTGTTAGGCAGTTGGTAAGACACTCGCGAAGGAATCGCCTTAAAACTCGTAATGGTTAATTTATTAAAAATGGTGGAGCCGAGGGTACTCGAGTGACTTAAGAAAATCAGTAAGCGCAAAACAAGCGTTAGAGTCTAAGTTAGTTAAAGTATAGATTTACAAGTGACTTTGGTTTAATTCCAACTTACTTGTTGTTTATAGGTTACCAGACTCGTCCCGAGCCATTCGTAACCCCCCAGTCGCTCAGGCAAGTTTTCTACCCGATATACTGTTGTTGTGATGTAAATATATGTATATGCATTATCTTGTGATAGTGCATGATTGTTATTAGCAAATTTTGCGATATATTGGAGCATGCTGATATGGTATATATGCATGTCTGTTTCGTAATCTGGTTATCTATCTGTTGATTTCAATGCTTATAGTTGCATAATACCTATGCTAGAAATAAGCAAGTAGTTGCGTATACCCTTAGTATAGGGGATAAAAGGTGAACATATTTCTAAACCGGGAGTCGATGTTCCCGAGTATATTATATATATATATATTTATATATATATGGATATAGTTTTTAAAACTATTGATCGAATAAGGTTTATTCGATACCTTTATTTTACTTAATTGAATATTAATTTGAGTATTCATTCGAGGGCTTATGACTCAGTTTAGTTTATTATTTGAATATTATTTGAATATTCATTCGAGGGCTTATGACTCAGTTTAGTTTATTATTTGAATATTATTTGAATATTCATTCGAGGGCTTATGACTCAGTTTATATTATTATTGAATATTACTTGGATATTCATTTGAGGATGTATGACTCCTTTATTTTATGAATATTATTTATAGTATTCATTCGAGGTATTATGACTCTGTTTATTACTTAATAATATTCTTTATTGTATTAAAGAATAAGATGTCGATAATCAAACTTATTTTTGATTATTCAAATAAAGATATTACTTTCGTATAAGTATATCTTTGATTATTTGCTATTCATTCAAGTATAAGTTTTCCAACTTCTACCTCAATTATTCTTATGGGAATATTATTTAAATAATAATATTCAGATATTTCTTTCATATCGGGACTGATTTATTTTAATAAATCAGCTTTACTCCAAACACTCTTTAAAGTGTTTTCGAGTCTTCAAAATGATTTTTAAAAGTTAGAGCGGATCCCAAAACTCATTTTTATATTTAAGATCTTCCTTTTTAAGGGGATTTAAATACTCGCTCAAAACCTGGGAAATCCGGCTCAGTGGTGTATTTTATATTCGCAACGAGGTTGCTGTTTTGGTAAATGAATTGATTACTTACCCAACGTTCGGGAAGTAAGTCCATCTATCGAGTCGGCATAAGCAACAGGGGCTCAGTGGGCGTCCATGATAGTGTAAGTGGCTCAGTGGGAGTCCATCAAATGCATAAGTGGCTGAGTGGCAGTCCAGCATAAGGTCCTATTGCGACCAGGGTGATGACCAGTGGGGAATTCGTCCATCTACTAGTAGAAAAGGTTACTTATTGGTATCTTTGCCTGATCAGCAAGATATCAGGTTTATGCCAAAATTCTTTCCTTTCCAAATTTATTGGATATTGCAATTCTGTTCATACTTTACATGACAGAGGTTTTCAGGAAATGTATGTATATATATAGGTGTATATATATATATCGGGACTTAATGAAGTATATCATAACTTCATTTCCTTCAAAATATTTCAAAGATTGAATCTATTCAAGTCTTATCTTGTAGTCTCATCAGTGTGATGAACTTTTGAAATTAATTATAACTTGAACGGTGGTAGTTCAAGTAGTATTTGGAAAAAGATATAAGTATATTGGAGTATCTTGTAACTTCATCTTTTAAACTTATATCTAGTAAATGATTATCTTATGTATGACAAAGATTTTCAGAAAAACGTTGAGACAAGGTTAGATATATTAGATCACCTTGCAACGATATTTATATACAGTTATAAACTGGAACTTTGTGTATATTATGCATGGAAGAGGACTTCCAATATTTTGAAAAGTATATATGTATATATATATATATACTGAATATTTTGCGACTTCATCGCATTAAGATATCAACTTGGTTCATTTCTTTTGACCAAGACTTTCATGAGTATTATGAGTAGGCTCATATATTGTTAATCATTATACATATTATTTTGGTGGGCTTGCTGTTCACCCTTACTTTCTTCTTTCATCACACAACATCAGATAGACAAGATGAACAGGACCAAGCTCCCAATTCGCGAGCGGATAGGAAACATTCTGCAGTTTCCTATAGGCGTTGATGTCGCTGTAGCTGAGGTAGGAACTACCAATAGGCTAGGCTTTCAACTTTTGATGTACCAGATTTATGTATATTTATGAATTGTAATAATGGCAAAGAAATGTAAATTTATTCAGAAAACCTTTTAAGGTGTATTGGCAGATAATTGTGGAATAAAATGACTTGTGGTTATTTTTGGATGTTCATCTCTGAGACTATAACGTGTGGTGTGTGTGTTTATTGTGGGGTCACAGTACAGAGTTGTTGAGTAATTATTAAGATTGGGTGTTATTAAGGGAAATGGAACTCGTGACAACCCGGATCACCGACCCCGGATTTGGGGGCGTTACATCAGACAAGTTTTTCCCCTATTCTAAATTCAGAATAGTGAATTGCTTTCTCTTATTCATATTCTCATCGCATTTAAACACTGATAATTCCTGTTCCCATATACTAACACACAATTAGTATTCCTTCGTTCATATTTCATTTCGATTCCTGATTTCTCTTGATTCCTTGAATACTCTATTTATATTCCAATAGGTTATATATATATATCCTGATATATTTCGATGTTTGGATACATCAAAGCATACCGATTGTTCTGGTTGCTCATATATGGACTGGATGGTGACGATTAGGATCAGGTATACACTTGATCCTAAGGATCTGAAATTAACCGGATCCTTGTATTGGGCCGTAGAGCTTGGGTAACCGAATGGATCTATACACTGAGGTATGGATCTTCACTTTATCCTGACTGATCAGAAGGGTATGGGTGCGAACTTGTGTCCAGTCTAGTTTATTGTTGGCCTTTATTCTTTTCTTGCAAGGTTATATCTTTACAGTTATAACCAAATTACCGGTTTAACTAGCTTTATTGTAATACTATTTATATATTGTGGACTTGTTCGGTAAATTTTGGCTCACCCCCTTTTTGTTGTTATTCACCTTATTATTTTCAGTTAAGAAGGAAAATGAAACCTATCCGGACTCGCGTGGTAAAGATACGAGTCAAGCAGCGGGATCATCTAATTCCAAAAGTGTTGATCCCGATTCAGGAAGAGAGCTTCGAGTTACCTGAGTAGGTGTAGTGTAGATAGATGTGGTGTGAGTTTGAATAAAATGAATTTAGTTAAAACTTTTCTAGATAATGGTTTATAATAAAGAGAGTTCTATGAGATTTTAAATTTGGTTTGTAATAAAGTTAGTGTGTTGTTCTTGTTTTCATACCTCAACCTGAAAGGATCCTGGATATAATAGACGGGGTTAGATAGATGTTTGCATAATTACTATACAGGTTTGTATTAATTGGGTGATTAGCAAGTAACCCCCAGATCTAGACCCCGGATTTGGAGGGCGTTACAGTTTGGCATCAGAGCTGTAGGTTTTGGTCCCTGAAATAAGAACATTAGGATTATGGTAAGATAGGAAGATCACATAAGATAGGAATAGGATTATTAGGGTTTAGATAGCTTTTAATATTACGAATTTATAACTTCTAGAATTGTTGAGTGACCTTTTTTCTTGCTTTTTTATATTATCAGATGGCATCATCATCATCTTCTAAGGGGACTGTCACAGGACCGGTAGCCCCGGTGATACCACCAGTACCAGTTGAGATTCTTGCACTGATACATCCACCAAAGTTACCACAGGAGCCACATTACCAGCCACAGAGCAGCTTCCAGATCCTGACATTTTTGATCCTATGGAGTTTTTTGAGCCGTTGATACCACCTCCCTTACCTTTGGAGTATCAGTTCATACCTGAGGTTGAGCCAAAGTTTCCACCAATTATAGCCCACTTCCTATGCCAGTATATGCTCCAGTTCCAGAAGTGTTTCAGATGGCCCTGGTTGAGGGGATGAGAGAGCATAATGTAGGGTTATAGTTAGGATTACCTCAGCAAGGTGTTACTGGGATACCCACGGTTCCGTCACAGGAGTCAGTTGGACAGGTCAGAGAGCCGCACATGGTACCTTCATGAGTATAGCATCGTGAGGGAGGATGTACTGTATTGGAGATCTCAGTGCAGAGAGATTATGGGATTGTTCGATCAGAGGGATCGAGGACCGTTAGCCGCACTCCATCCAGATTATCTGATGAGATAGAGATTACAACAGACAGTTTACAGTGCTTCGCTTGAGTTTGATGCATTGATGTATGATGGGACACATACCTATGCAGAGTTTCATCGTGCCACTCATCTTGCACAGTCAGTTATTGAGACTCTTCACCAGGATTCGGGACGTATTCCTCCAGGATTCTGATAGATGGCAGTAGACATGGATGTTGTAGTATATATGATATATGTAGATAGAGGTAGCTATTGTATAGTGAGACTAGATATGTATGTGTGTACCCAGTTTTGGCGTGTATCGTCAGCGGTTATGATAGACTTGATGTTACTTTTGTATCAAGCATTAACACCTGATGATGGTGTCAGTTATATAAAATAAAACTTTTCCAATTTTTTCCTTTTATTTATTTAAATTTTCATTCTTTACACCATTTACATTTAATTTACCGTTTTATGGTTTTTCCATATCTTCAAATTATGTCTCATAAATGAAACGTTTAAAATAATGTTGTTTAGTTTATTTATTTAAAATTTTAAAATTGTTTCAAATGATTTTGTTTAAATCCTGAATTGTTTAAATTTCTTGTTTCCATACCAGTCAAATTATTTCTTTATCCATTATAAACTGTTTAATAAAATTATTAAAAGAACTGTTTGTTTTATTATCAGAAAAAATGGCACCAAAGAGAAAGACCAGAACTGAAACCTC
Organism: Apium graveolens; assembly: GCF_009905375.1. NCBI lineage: Eukaryota > Viridiplantae > Streptophyta > Magnoliopsida > Apiales > Apiaceae > Apium > Apium graveolens. Next base: position 63,140,790 of record NC_133652.1, read on the forward strand.
CAACAGCAACTCTGAGGAACAGAATAATAACCCCATGAACCAAATGTTCCATCTGATGCAACAACATATGGTAATGATGCAACAGCAGATGCAGCAACAACAACAACAGTTTCAGCAGCAAATATTACAACAGCCACCTCGTCCTGAACCTCAAATACCACTAGTTGTGCCTGTTGTTACTTTTAAGCAGTTTCAGTCAGTTAAGCCTCCAGAATTTGAGGGCACAGTAGATCCTGCTAAGGCTACGGCTTGGTTGAAAGAAATGGAGAAAGCGTTTGCGCTTGTAAAAGTTGAATAGGATTAGAAGACAGATTTTGCTAGCTATTTCCTGAAATGAGAAGTTAATTATTGATGGGAATCTAAGAAAGCTTTAGAATGTGAGGGCATTGTGACGTGGGATAGGTTTACTGGATTATTTCTAGAGAAGTATTTTCCTCACTATATGAAGAACCAGATGGAAATTAAGTTTTTGGAGATGAAGCAAGGGAATATGTCAGTGACTGAATACAAAGCCAAGTTTACAGAATTGCCTAGGTTTGTTCTGGAACAGGTTGATACTGATGAGAAATGGGCTAAACAATTCCAACAGGGAATACAACCATGGATTCGTAGCAGAGTGGCAGTATTTGAACTGACGACATATACGGTCGTGGTTCAAAAAGTCATGATCATTGAAGGGGAAAGTGTGATGTCCCAAAAGGAAAAGGGATAAGAGAATTTCAGAATCGTTCTAACAAGAATCCGGGAGTTCAAGGCTGGGCAAATATGAATTTCAAAAGGATAAGTCAAGGCAATCATCGAGCAGGTAATCGTTTCCAAGCTCCAAACCAGCAGGAAATGGCCAGACCATCATTTCCATACTGCAAGACATGTGGTCAGAAATATACGGGCATCTATAACAAAGCAAATGTGACATGCTTCAAGTGTAAACAGAAAGGACACTATTCCAATGAATGTCCAGCAGGGAGAATAGAAGTTACTTGTTTCCTATGCAGGAAGAAAGGGCATATTGCCAGGGATTGAAGATGATCAGCGTTGGCGGTCAATGTTCCGAGAGTATTGGAATTACCTCCACCACCAAAGCAGAGTCAGCCTAGAGCAAGGACTTTTAATATGACTATGAAGGAAGCTATGCAGAGTCCAAGTGTGATTTCATGTACGCTTTCTGTAAACTCAGTTAATGCAAAAGTATTGATTGATTTTAGAGCCCCAAGATCCTTTATTTCTGAAGACTTCATTCATAAGATATGTTGTGAAATTCGACGGTTGGGTGAGACTTTAATTATAAAATTAGCGAATGACGACCAAGTTCCTGTAAATTGAGTATGTCCAGAATGTGATATCAAAGTAGCAGGACATCATTGCTCTGTGGACTTGATACCTTTCAAGTTAGAAGAGTTTGATGTTATTTTAGGAATGGACTAGCTAGCCTGTAATAATGCTCAGATTGATTATGCGAATAAAAAAGTAAAATTGCGAACTGCAGAAAATACAACGGTAATATTTAGGGGTGAGAAACAGCGGAGGAAGCACCTGACGATGATGCAGACTAAACGGTTGTTACGACAAGGATGTAAAGTTTATTTAGCTTATGTGTTGGATACTGATAAGGAAAGCCCGAGGATAGAAGATATTCCTGTTGTGTGTGAATTTCCTGATGTCTTTCTAGATGAACTTCCAAGATTACCGCCGGATCGAGAAATTGAATTTACTATTGATTAAGCGCCAGGTACGGAACCAGTTTCGAAAGCTCCGTATCGAATGACACCGGTTGAAATGAAAGAATTGGTAACGCAATTGCAAGATCTTCTGGACAAAGGAATTATAAGACCAAGTGTATCCCCATAGGTTGCACCGGTATTGTGTGTTAAGAAAAAGGACGGCAATATGTTACTATGTATCGATTATCGGGAGTTGAATAAGTTAACTAACAAGTATAGGATCTGTTGGATATATTTGAGATGTCACGTCTAATGTGTTTCATGTTTAGTTTTCAGATCTTAACAAACAGGAAATATCAGTTCTTACTGGAATCAGTACTTACTGCAAGTCAGCACTTAATGTCATATCAGGACTTAAGGTTATATCAGAACTTAAGTACGGGAGGACTTACAGTCAAGGAAGGAAGCTGATTAACAGTAGAAGATCGAGACTAATACAGAAGAAGATATGCAAGGAAAGAGTTAGAGGACTAGAAGAATTATATAAGATATCTGATTGATATATTTTAGGAGACAGAATTATATTCCATATCAATTAGAAGTTATCTTGTAACTGTGTACTATATAAACACAGACATAGGTTTACACTATATGTGTTATCATTATTGATAAGGTCATACATTGTAACCTAGCAGCTCTCGTGATATTTGTTCATCACTGAGAGAGAACATGTTAGGAATATATGTATTAGTTTGATGATAAATTAAACAAAACACTTAAGTAGAAATCTAGTGTTTGTAGCCTCAACGGATAAGACCACTTTGGTTATCCGTTGATGGAGTAGCTTTACTTAGAAATAAGTTTAGTATTGTAGCACATTTCAGTCTCTGCATTTGAGTTATAATTCTTAGAAGTTATGGGAAATTATAAGTCATGTTGACTACTAGTGGATATGCAAATAGGAGGGCTAATTGTAAATATTTCATGCCTTGTAATTTTGTATAAATGAAGTAGTATCAACTGATAGATTAAAGGCCTTCAACGGATGAGAAACAAAGCTTCAACGGATGTCTCTAAAAGCTTCAACGGATAACATCCATCAACGGATGAGTTCATCAACGGATAAAGCTTCAACTGTTAAAGCATCAACAGATGTCACTAAAGCATCAACGGATAAAGCCATCAACGGATGAAAGCTTCAACGGATGCTCAGTTCCATAGCAGTTGATAGTAACAATTCATAAGCTGACAGAGGCACATGGGTTGACAGAGACAATTGGAATGTGGTAGCCTCTTGAAGGAATCAAGAAAAAGCAGCATTTCCATTCTTGTGCAAACAAGGAAGTATTCAAAGATTCACATATTATCTTAGATTGCATTGGATAGAGAAATGAAGAAGAAACATGTGAAGAACTATTTTATAATTGTATTTTATCTTTGTCTTCACTTGTAAACTTGGTAATATATAAACCAAGTTGCAGCTAGTAATTAGATGTGAATTTTCCAGAGCTGTTTAGAAAAACATAGAGAGAAAATCATCTAGTTTGTACTAGGAAGCAGCTGTGATCAATTCTTTGTATCACAGATTTTCTGAAATACACATCTCTGGTGGAACAACAAATCCACCAGAAAAGTTTTTAAAGCCTTTATGTTCTTTATATTTGTGTCTTGAATATACATCTGTTTGCACCTGCTCAAAGCAATTCACACACATCTGTTCATCATACACTTAGCTTTTAAAACTGCTCAAAACTTGAAAAAGTTTTGAGATTTACATTCAACCCCCCTTCTGTAAATCTCATTTTTAGTTCCTTGGGAATAATAATTGGTATCAGAGCAAGCTCTTGACATACAAAGAGTTTAAAGATCTATTCTACTAACATCATGAGTAAGAAGGATATTGGAGTGAAGATTCCAATCCTGGAAAGAGATAATTATCATCACTGGAAAGTGAAGATGCATCTACATCTTCTCTCTCAAGATGAAAGCTACATCAACTACATTGAGAATGGTCCTCACATCCCTCACAAAGTGGCCACAACTGCCACTGCCACAGTTGTTGTTGGACAGTCTATTCCCAAGCCAAAAGCAGAATGGACTGATGAAGATATTGAAGAGGTTCACAAGGACAAGAAGGCCATGAACATTCTGTTTAATGGCCTAGACAAAGATATGTTTGATAATGTCATTAACAGCCAAACTGCTAAGGAAATTTGGGATACTGTACAACTTATCTGTGAAGGTACTGAGCAAGTTAGAGAAAACAAAATGCAGCTTCTCATTCAACAATATGAATATTTTCATTCTGAAGGAGAATCATTGAATGATACCTTCAATAGATTTCAGAAATTGTTGAATGGATTGAAGCTGTATGGCAGAGTGTACCAAGTCAAGGATTCTAACTTAAAATTTCTGAGGTCTCTACCAAAGGAATGGAAGCCTATGACTGTTTTATTAAGGAATTCTCAAGATTATAAGGACTTCACACTTGAAAGATTATATGGAATTTTAAAGACCTATGAACTTGAGATGGAGCAAGATGAGCTGTTGGAGAAGGGAAAGAGAAAAGGTGGATCAATTGCACTTGTAGCTGAAAATGAGAGAACTGAAGCCAGGAATGAAGAAAAGACAATGCCAAGTCTCAAAATTGGCACAAGCAAATCAGAATCAAGCAAGGGAAAGGAGCAAGCAACTGAGGTTGAAGACAATTCCAGTCAAGATGACTCTGATGATGTTGATGAACATCTGGCTTTTCTGTCCAGAAGGTTTGCAAAGATGAAATTCAAGAAAAACACTAGAGCCACTAAGCCAAACAAGAACATGGTGGACAAATCTAAGTTCAAGTGTTATAACTGTGGCACAAGTGGACACTTTGCAAGTAAGTGCAGAAAGCCAACTTCTGAAAAAAAGAAATTTGAGCAAGTGGATTACAAAAAGAAATATTTCGAATTGCTTAAACAAAAGGAAAGGGCTTTTCTGACTCAGGAAAATGACTGGGCAGCTGATGGAGCCAATGAAGATGATGATATGGAGTATGTCAACTTAGCCCTGATGGCTAATTCTGATGAAAATGAAACTAGTTCATCAAGCAACCAGGTAATCACTACTGACCTCTCTCAGCTTTCTAAAAATGAATGAAATGAAGCTATAAATGATATGTCCAATTAATTATATCATTTACGTGTTTCCCTTAAATCATTGGCTAAAGAGAACACGAGAATTAAAGAGAATAATTTGTTTTTAAGTGATAGGAATGCTGTGTTAGAGGGTAAAGTAATTGAGCTTGAAAAGATTAAAATCAAATGCTTATCTGCTGAGAGTAAACTAGAAGAGTCTGTTAAGAAAGTAGAAGTTCTTTCTAAATAACTAGAACGTGAGCAAGAGGTAATCAAGGCCTGGAAAACATCTAGGGATGTTAGTGCTTAAATTGTCAAGGTTCAAGGAATTGAATCACTCTGTGAGAATGCCTGGAAGAAAAACAAAAAGGAAATGGAATTAATTGATGGACTGTCAGCGGATGTGGAATCAACGGATGATGAGAGTCATCCGTTGAAGGAAGAAAAGGAGCATCCGTTGAAGGCTTATCAATTGATACAGGCAAATGATTTTAAAAGGGATATTTGAAAAATCTCAGTAAGAAGTTTGGTTCAACTTCCAAGAACTTTGTCAAAGAAGAAGCTAGCACATCCAAAGATGCCAGTAAGGTGAATATATGACACATGACTTTAGAAGTTGAAAAATAGGCTTAAGTTGGTTGAGGATAAAAAGGAAACTAAAAGAAAATCTAATAAAAATGGGAAGGTAGGGATTAACAAACACAACAATTACACACCTGATAAGTATGCTCCTAGAAAAAGTTGTGTGCATTGTAGTAGTGTTAATCATCTATCTGCTAACTGCAAATCTGTTAAGAATGCTCCCATGCCTTTAACTCCTTCCATGCCTAACATGTCTATGTCACCACTGCATGCTATGCCTGTTATGTCTCAACAGAATCCACATGCACATTTTGCAAACATGCCATAAGTTAATAATCCTTATTTTGCTGCATTTAGTATGCCTCAATTGCCATACAACATGCCTATGTGGAATAATATGTTTGCACAATCTATGCCTTATCAAATTCAACCAAATGTGCTAAATGATTCGGTGACTAACCCTACACTTCAACCAACTACATCTGAGATCAAGGTTGACTCAAAGTTACCTAAGTCAAAAGGTGCAAGAAGTGTGAAGTCTAGGAAAAAGACTAACAAGGCTGGACCCAAGGAAACTTGGGTACCAAAATCAACTTGATTTGATTTTGTTGTGTGCAGGGAAAAAGAAGGAATCTATGGTACTTAGACAGTGGTTGTTCAAGGCACATGACAGGAGATTTCACCCTGCTCACAGAGTTCAAGGAGAAAGCTGGCCCTAGCATAACCTTTGGAGATGACAACAAAGGGTTCACTATGGGATATGGCTTGATTTCAAAGGAAAATGTCATCATTGATGAAGTTGCATTAGTTGATGGTCTCAAACACAATCTATTGAGCATCAGTCAACTATGTGACAGAGGGAATACTGTTTCCTTCAATTCTGATGCATGTGTTGTCACCAGGAAGAAGGACAACAAAGTGGTTCTAACTGGAGTTAGAAAAGGGAATGTGTACTTGGCTGAATTCAACTCTACAGATGCAGAATCAATTACTAGTCTTTTCAGCAAAGCAAGTCAAGATGAACGTTGGCTATGGCACAAGAAGCTGTCCCATTTAAATTTCAAGACAATGAATGATCTAGTCAAAAAGGACTTAGTTAGAGGAATGCCTCTAGTGGAATTCTCAAGGGATGGACTGTGTGATGCTTGTCAGAATGGAAAGCAAAAGAGAGCATCATTCAGTAAGAAGCTTGAATCAGCAATTGATGAACCATTACAACTGCTACACATGGATCTTTTTGGACCAGTCAATGTATTGTCAATTTCAAGGAAAAGATATTGCCTAGTGATTGTAGATGATTTCTTAAAGTTTTCATGGACCTATTTTCTTGGATCAAAGGATGAAGCTAGTGAAATCATTATCAATCATATCAAGCAAGTCAACAACCATCCAGATTTCAAAGTAAGGAATATCAGGAGTGATAATGGAACTGAGTTCAGGAATTCTACCATGAGGTTGTTCTGTGAAGAAAATGGGATCATGCATGAGTTCTCAGCTCCAAGGACTCCACAACAAAATAGTGTGGTGGAAAGGAAGAAAAGATCACTAATTGAAGCTGCAAGAACAATGCTTGAAGAGTCAAAACTCCCAACATACTTTTGGGTTGAGGTTGTTAACTGTGCATGTTACACTCAAAATATTTCTCTAATCAATCAGGCAAAAGGCAGGACTCCCTATCAATTGTTCAAGAGAAGAAAACCAACCTTAAACTTCCTTCATGTCTTTGGTTGCAAATGTTACATTCTAAGGAACCAACCTGATCACAAAGGCAAGTTTGATGCAAAGGCTGATGAAGGGATATTTGTTGGTTATTCTGCTGGAAAATCATATAGGTTCTACAATCTAAGAACCGACATTGTTATGGAATCTGTGCATGTTGTGTTTGATGATAAAAAGATTGATGGACTAACAGATGAGGGACATCATGAAGGACTCAAATTTGACAACATTGAGATATATTGTGATTATAGTGAAGATGAGAATGATGGAGAAGACACTTCAAAAAGGATTCAAAATCTGCCTTTGGATAATGCACAAAATGCTGCATCAGTTGAAAGTCATAATTCAGCATCCGTTGACAGAAGTAATGCAGGATCCGTTGAAAGACTAAGTGCATCATCTGTTGAAGTACATAATGGAGCATCCGTTGATCACAGTTCATCAACGGATAATCAATTTACATCATCAGTTGATAGAATTCCCAGTTCCTTGCAAAGGACCAATAACTCAGGGGGAGTTTCAACCAATCAACGCTCTATCTCACATCATGACAATACTGAGGCAACCTCATCTAGAGCTAATCTACCACCTCAAAGGAAATGGACCAAGAATCATCCCTTTGAACTAATCATTGGTGATGCAACATCTAAGGTGCAAACTAGAAGGGCTACTCAAGATGAATGTCTATATAGTAGTTTTCTATCACAGGAGGAACCTAAGAGAGTGGAAGAAGCTCTATTGGATCCAGATTGGACTTTAGCAATGCAAGAGGAGCTAAACCAATTTGAGAGGAACAAAGTATGGAAGCTGGTACCCAAGCCAAAGAACAAGAGTCCTATTGACATAAAATGGGTATTCAGAAACAAGATGGATGAAAATGGCATTGTCATAAGGAATAAAGCTAGATTGGTTGCCAAGGGCTACTCTTAACAAGAGGGACTAGATTTTGATGAGACATTTTCTCCTGTTGCAAGACTTGAAGCCATCAGAATTTTTCTAGCCTATGCAGCCCATGCCAATTTCAAAGTCTATCAAATGGATGTCAAGAGTGCATTTATGAATGGAGAATTGGAGGAAGAAGTTTGTGAGCCAACCTCCAGGGTTTGAAGATCCAAATTTTCCAGACCATGTGTATTATCTGTTGAAAGCACTCTATGGACTAAAGCAAGCACCTAGAGCCTGGTATGAGACTTTATCAAAATTTCTCCTAGATAATTACTTCACAAGAGGTACTGTTGACAAAACTCTTTTCTTTAGAAATGTTAATGGTTCTACAATACTTGTTCAAATTTATGTAGATGATATTATATTTGGTTCTACAGATGATAAACTTTGTAAAAAGTTTGCTAAGTTAATGCAAAGTAAATATGAAATGAGCATGATGGGAGAGCTAACTTATTTTCTTGGTTTACAAGTTAAACAAGTTAGTGGTGGAATTTTCATTAGTCAAACTAAATACATTTATGATCTTTTAAAAAAGTTTGACTTAATGGAATGTTCATCTGCAAAACTCCCATGGCCACTGCCACTAAGCTTGAATTAAACAAGGCTGAAAAGTCGGTGGACATTACAAGCTATAGAGGCATGGTTGGTTCACTTCTATATTTAACTGCCAGTAGACCTGATATAATGTTTTCTACATGTCTTTGTGCTAGATTTCAAGCTGATCCTAGAGAATCTCACTTAGTTGCTATTAAAAGAATTTTCAGATATCTCAAAGGGACTCCAAATCTAGGAATTTGGTACCCTAGAGAGTTTGGTTTTGATCTAATTGGCTACTCAGATGCAGATTATGCAGGTTGCAAAATAGAAAAGAAAAGTACAACTGGCACCTGTCAATTTCTAGGGAATAAGCTTGTGTCATGGTTCAGTAAGAAGTAAAATTCTGTTTATACATCAACAGCTGAGGCTGAGTACATTGCTGCTGGTAGTTGCTGTGCACAGATATTATGGATGAGGATTCAACTATGTGACTATGGGCTAAATGTTGACAAAATTCCAATATTCTGTGACAACACAAGTGCCATTGCCATTACTGAAAATCCAGTGCAACATTCAAGAACCAAGTACATTGACATCAAGTATCACTTCATAAGGGAACATGTTATGAATGGTACAGTGGAACTTCATTTTGTTCCAAGTGAAAAACAAATTGCAGACATATTTACCAAGCCACTTGATGAATCAACATTCATAAGATTGGTAAGTGAGCTAGGTATGCTTAATTATTCCTAAATTCATGTCCTAATTGTAATTTGTTTTGTAGCCTGAAATGAATTTGTTGCAAGAACAAAGTTGGCTTTAATAAAGTTTATTCTATCAATGGATATTCCCTATCCGTTGAAAGCCAAAATTGTTCTATCAACGAATGTCCATTATCCGTTGAAAGACAAATACATTTCTGGTAATTTTATCCTTCAACGGATAAAACTGTGTTAATCTTCAACGGATAACTGTTTACCCCATCCGTTGAAGTGTCACATCAGTCATTTTGAGTGAGTCACAACCATTGATTCTATTTACTTAACAGTTGATACATATATATATATACACAGTTGTATGCATTTGTATTAAAGGCAGTTTTTAGAATACATACAGTTTTTCTTTTATTCTCAAACGGCTGTAATTCACTTAAAAATATTGTTTAATCATTCTCTTTATGTTTTAATTTGAGAAAGTATAAAAGCCCCTTTGAATTCTTATTTTCACTTTACGCTTTCTTGCAATTTTCTAAAGCTTTTACTCTCTTTCTCTCCCAAAACTCTCAACTTTTCTCTGCAACTTCTACCCACAACAATGGCACCAGTAGTGAAGATAATGTCCCAAACTGGGTTTGTCTATGAGAAAAACAATTTCGTAGCTTTGGTGGAAAAGAATGAAGCCCACTCAGATTATTACAAGATGATGGACTTCATCAAAAACTGTAAACTGAGCTATGCAATGTTGGAAGCCCCAATGATTTACAGTGAGGTAGTTGAGGAAATGTGGACAACTGCTGAGTTCAACCCCATTGATATGACCATCTCTTTCTCTCTCAAAGGTAAGGATTACTGTATTAACTATGATGATATACAGTCCTATTTTAAATTACCTGAAAATAATTCTATGACACCACACACTGATAATGATGTATCTAGCATGTTAGATTCCATAGGCTATTCCCTTCATTCTACTAGTTTAGGCAGTATTAAGAGAAAAGGCCTTAAAAAGAATGGAGTTTTCTCAGTGATGCCTTTATCAAGGTTTTCTATGGGAAAATTAGTAATTTTGATGCAATAATTTCATCTCTTGTTAATATGCTCTATATGCTATTTTCTGATAGGTACAACAATTTTAGCAACTATGTTATGCTAGAATTGGGTACTAGGTTAGGTAACAAGGCTAATAGACCTCATAACATCTACTATGCTAGATTCTTAATGTTATTGGCTAACCATGTTGCTGAAGGTTTGGTCATAATTAATGAGAGTAATAAACTCAAATGCTGGGCACAAGAGAAGAGGGTCCTTGCAGACCTTTTAAGGATTAACCTCAACAGTAAGGTGCCATTGATATACTTATCAATCATGGATGCACCTCAGGTAAGTGAGGTAAATACTTCTTCAACTCCTACTACTTCCAACCCCATCATTTCTTTACCTTCAAGTGTGGCCATGGAATATGTGTCAATGCCACAACAGATTCCTACCAAGGCCACCAAACCTAAAGTTTCAAAATCCAAGTCAAAGAAAGCCACCTATGTTGTCTCTCAAAAGACAACAGTTGTAACACCTACCATAAACCTTGAGGGGAGTGAACAGGGTGTTAGTGGTGAGGGGAGGGGTGAACATCAAGAAAACCCCCAGAATAAGGTAGGAGAGGTGAGTGGTACCCAAGCTAGCCAAGCCACAGTTTCTCAAAAGACTGTGGTGGTTGAAAAGGATTCAAACTCATCCCTAGTTGCATCCTCCCAAAAGGGTACAGCTATTGAAAATAGTCCCCAACCAGGGACACAGAATAAAAGAGGGAGGGACACTGAATCCAGACACTCACCTGTAAAAGCCTTCACAAGAAGAAAGAAGGTCAAAACCCTAGTTTCAACACAGGGTGCACACACTGCACATATACAACCACTTGTATCTATGCCTTCTCAAATTCAGCTTGATGTGACTCCAATAAATGTGGAGTCACAGCCCCATTCTCTCAAATTTGACACACATCAATCACCAAATTCTCCATCACCATCTCTGGATGTGGACATGATATTCACATCAATTCCTGATTCTCCCTCTTTACAACTCAGGGAGGAGCCCCACTCAAATACCGGTGATCATCATCTTTTAGATGATTTGTTGGATCATCAGCCAATTCTTTCAGACTTAGTTGAAGAATCTATATCACCTAAATTAAAATCAATCCACACAGATTCAACAATTATGTCACTTTCAATTTCTACTTCTTTTTCTTCTTCAACGGATATTCCTCATCCGTTGACAAGTGGTTGTTCTTCAACAGATAAGCTTAACAGCAATTATCCGTTGATACCGTCAGTTTCAACTTCAACGGATATTCCTTATCCGTTGATGGTCTCTACTCAAACAACTGAATTAACTCCAAGTGTAGAAGACATGGTTACTGTACAATCACTTCTAGGGTCGAGGGAAGGGAGTGAAAACTTGAGTGAGAGGCTGGGTTGCTCCCAGGTAAAAGGAGAGCTTGAGAGTCTAAATATGCATGTTATTTCTTCTAGCATGGCAAAAGAAAGTGAGAGGAGTACCACCTTAGTAGGTGAAGGTGAGGGTGTGAGGAGTGTGAGCCAGGGGGAGCCCCTGATGCAAGAAAAGAGAGAAATTGAGAGAAAAGCAGGTACAGGAGATATAATGGTGGATCCAGCCATTGCTAGTGAGTCAATGATTGTGGATGATGCTGAAAAGGAAAGACAATTTCAGCAACATTACAAAGTAGTAATTGATAACATTTCCTTGGATGCTGACACTTTTACTCATCCTGTGTCAGCCTATCAACTGTTGGCTACTCAGGGCAATGAGGAGGTAGAAAAGACTTTAAATCTAGTACATACTTCAGAATCTCTACAAAGGGATAAAGCTGCTGTCAATTTGATGCCTTCTATAGCTGGTGAGCCATCTGAAGAATTTGGAGTAAATTCTAATGATGATGACTCTGATTCTTTTGATGGAAGCATGAACTTAGGGGGAGATGAAGGCCCAAATTCTATTCCAGAGTTACCTGAATGGGCATTGACAAAGGAGTCTACACCAGGGCATTTCAATGTATCCTTAGTCAAACAAGTCATGGCTATCCAAAAGGCAATTCAAGAAACTTCAAATGCTGGTACCAAGGCTATTCTTCAATCCCACTTAGATTCTCTACATCTCATGAAGCTACGACAATTAAGACAGAATCTAAGTGTGGATGAACTCAAGAAGGATATAGCTGACTTGAAGTCCTACAATTCTGAAAAGCTGGATTTCATCATGCCCTTTGGTACCATGCAGGAACTGTTACTGAGATTGAGAAGAGAATCAGATGCTGAAAAGAAGATGGCCAAATTGGAGAAAAGAGTTCAAATTATTGAAAACTCTATGGTCACCATTCTTAACAATCAACAGTCTCAGACTAGTCTTCTAATACAACTGGCTAAAGCACAGGGCTTGACCCCTCTCCTTGATGATAACAAAAAGGGGGAGAATAAAGGGGAAGGGGAAGGGGAGCCATCTACACATATACAAATATCAAAAGTGCTAGTTCCAGCCATCACTACTTCTCCAACACTTCAAATCAAAGGAAAGCTTGATGGAATTGATCTAATCCAGCTAGCAGCAGCTGAGATGAAGGTGAAAGAGCAAAGGAGAAGTATTGATGAAAGGATGCAACAAGTGTTTGGCTCTACAACTACAAAATCCTTATCTGTGAAATATAGCACAAAAGTTGAGCCAATCATTATGGAGCACAAGCCAGTAAGGAGGAATAAGGTTGGAGAAACTTCTTTCAGGAACCTGAAGCCCATGGTACTCAAGCCAACCACTAGATTCAACAAGGACTCTACAAAGAACCCTCTAAGCTTTGCTCAACTAAAAGAAGTGGATTTTCCTCTTCCAAAGCCTGATGAAGACAAAGTTTTGGGTGGTAACATCATAAAGCACAAAGAGACCAAGGATGTAGTGGAAAGAAAGAATATGGCTATCATCTATAGAGAGGGAAAGAGTATCTGTGTGATACAAGGACATCCCAAATTCTCAATAGCCAAGAGGGAAGAAACTATGAGGTTAAAGGAAGAAGCTAAAAAGCTGAAGGCTAACAAAAGAGCATAAACAAAGCTTGAAAAATAGCTAAAGTCAAGTCAAATTGAAGAAAAGAAGAAGATTGAAGACAAGAGTGAAGAAGACAAGACTGAAAGCATAAATGTGGATATGGGGAATATGGTTGGTGAGAGTGTGGAGGAAAGATGTGAGGAAAGAAAGGAATGGCAGAAAGGGAACAGAAAGAAGGTCAAGGCAAAAAGGAAGAGTGGAGATGACACTGAAGAAACCCAATCAAAATCTAAACCACTACCTTCCATTCCTGAACCTGTTGTGGCTGATCCCAGTATAAATATCCATGGTGAAACAATCATCCCTAAAGAGGAACCTATTGATTGGGACACCATCAAATTGTCTACCTTCTTAACTACTTCTCCACCACCAAAGAAACTAAAAAGAAAATCCAAATCAACACCCCCCCTAACCTCAAGTAAATTCACTCTGAAACATAAACCTAAGCCTAAGCCACAAGCCTCAAAGGATGATTATGTTCACATTTGTGATATAAAAGAACATACAGATATTGAACTCTTCCTGGATGAGCTGGAGGAAGTAAGGGGAATAAATGCCTATAGACAGCTACCAGAAAGGCTAGTGTTCAAGTATAAAGGAAGTGTGGAAAGGACTTGGCCTCTTCAAAGAATTCTAAGTGAGGGCTATTCTACCTTGATTAGAGCCTACTCAGCTATCAAAAGGGGTACTAGATTTACCAGGACTGCCAAAACTGAGATTCTCAACAATATTGCCAGCATAAGGAAGAATTGGTGGGAGTCAAATACCTTTCCTAGAACATGAATCATCCCTGCGCATGGAATTACAATTTATAAATCACCTCATTGGTTGATGGAGTTCAGAGACAATAAAGGAGTCAGAAGATTTTTCAGACTTGAAGACCAGCTTAAAATTGCCAGTAATGAAACTCTCAAGGACATGCAATCTAAGTTGGATATCAGTGAAGAAGATGAAGCTGAATTCTACAGACAACTCCAATTCCAAGTAGATGAAAATGAAAGGAGGCTAGGGAAGAAAATAAGGGAACAAAGGAAAAGAAAATGAATTGCTCAGACTGAAGGAGCACCATTGGAAACACTGTAAATCTTCAATTATATCTCAGTACATGCACTTTTGCAGCACTTTTGAGTTTCTACTTGGTTTCAACTCATATATTTGTTAAGTGTTTTGTTATCATCAAGTTAACCCTGAATTTATGCCTACAATTCTAGTAGACATAAATAGGGGGAGATTGTTAGGAATATATGTATTAGTTTGATGATAAGTTAAACAAAACACTTAAGTAGAAATCTAGTGTTTGTAGCCTCAAAGGATAAGACCACTTTGGCTATCCGTTGATGGAGTAGCTTTACTTAGAAATAAGTTTAGTATTGTAGCACATTTTAGTCTCTGCATTTGAGTTATAATTCTTAGAAGTTGTGGGAAATTATAAGTCATGTTGACTACTAGTGGATATGCAAATAGGAGGGCTAATTGTAAATATTTTATGCCTTGTAATTTTGTATAAATGAAGTAGTATCAATTGATAGATTAAAGGCCTTCAACGGATGAGAAACAAAGCTTCAACGGATGTCTCTAAAAGCTTCAATGGATAACATCCATCAACGGATGAGTTCATCAACGGATAAAGCTTCAACTGTTAAAGCATCAACGGATGTCACTAAAGCATCAACGGATAAAGCCATCAACGGATGAAAGCTTCAACGGATGCTCAGTTCCATAGCAGTTGATAGTAACAATTCATAAGCTGACAGAGGCACATGGGTTGACAGAGACAATTGGAATGTGGTAGCCTCTTGAAGGAATCAAGAAAAAGCAGCATTTCTATTCTTGTGCAAACAAGGAAGTATTCAAAGATTCACATATTATCTTAGATTGCATTGGATAGAGAAATGAAAAAGAAACATGTGAAGAACTATTTTATAATTGTATTTTATCTTTGTCTTCACTTGTAAACTTGGTGATATATAAACCAAGTTGCAGCTAGTAATTAGATGTGAATTTTCCAGAGTTGTTTAGAAAAACATAGAGAGAAAATCATCTAGTTTGTACTAGGAAGCAGCTGTGATCAATTCTTTGTATCACAGATTTTCTGAAATACACATCTATGGTGGAACAACAAATCCACCAGAAAAGTTTTTAAAGCCTTTGTGTTCTTTACATTTGTGTCTTGAATATACATCTGTCTGCACCTGCTCAAAGCAATTCACACACATCTGTTCATCATACACTTAGCTTTTGAAACTGCTCAAAACTTGAAAAAGTTTTAAGATTTATATTCAACCCCCCTTCTGTAAATCTCATTGTTAGTTCCTTGGGAATAACAGAACAGTTCCATTATAACAATGTTTATTATATCAAATACATCTGTTTTCTGTTACTTGTGTTCTAAATCGATTTGATTGTATTAAACACTGTATTCAACCCTCTTCTACAGTGTTGTGTGACCTAACAAGTGGTATCAGAGACAATATGTTAACACACATACAGTAAAGATCCAAATAATCATGTCCGAAGAAGCAGAAAATCCAACCAAGCCCGCCAAAACTGATGAAACTCCAAAGACTCAAACCCACAGTCGTTATGAGACTATTAGGGTTCCCATGTTGAGACCTTCTGAGTATCCCATATGGAAAGTGAAGATGGCTATGTTTCTGGAAGCTACAGATCCAGAATACCTTGACAGAATTAATGAAGAAAACCAAGCTCTCTGTTGTAGTTGCAGATCAGCCAGCAAAGACCGTACCAAAGGAGAAAAGTGAGTATACAGCTGAAGATATCTCATCTATTTCCAAGGATGCAAAGGTAAGGCATTTGCTGCATAGTGCCATTGATAATGTCATGTCAAACAGGGTAATTCACTGCAAGACTGCAAAGGAGATATGGGATGCCTTGGAGACAAGATACGAGGGAACTAATACAATCAAGAAGAACAGGAGGACTATACTCACTCAAGAGTATGAGCACTTTGACTCAAAACCTGATGACTCATTAATTGGTTTATATGACAGATTTGTCAAACTCTTGAATGATCTGTCACTGGTGGATAAGGAATATGATCTTGAAGATTCAAATCTTAAATTCCTTTTAGCTCTTCCTAAAAGTTGGGATTTGAAGTCAACTACTATAACAGACAACTATGCTCTTGATGAAACTACTCTTGATGAAATTTTTGGTATGCTCAAGACTCATGAACTTGAGATGGATCAAAGAAGCAAGAGACATGGGAGAAAGTCAAGGACAGTTGCTCCTAAGGCTGAGGAATCCCCCAAAGTGGCTGTCTCAAAGAAAGGCAAAGGAAAGGCTCTCATCATAAAGTCTGATTTAGAATCATCAAGTACTGATGATGATGATTCAGAAACTGAAAGTCTACCTGAAGTAGATGCTGATGAAGAGATGATGAAATTGTGTGCTCTTATGGTGAAGGGTATCACAAAGATAGCCTACAGGAAATTTAGAAGGGGAAAGAAGTTTTCCAGGAAAAGTGGAAGTTCTGATAAGAAGGGATTCAGAAAATCTGAAGGCAAAGTAGGAAAGTCTGATAGAGGAGTTTACTCGAATGTCAAATGCTACAACTGTGGTGAGAAATGCCACATATCTCCTGACTGCAAGAAAGGAAAGAGTGACAAAGGCAAGGCTCTTGTCACAAAGAAGAAAAGCTGGACAGACACTTCAGATTCTGAAGATGAGGAGAACTATGCCTTGATGGAAAATGCTGATAGCAGTTCTGATGCTGCTGAGTTAAAGGTACCTCAAACAACTTATACTTTTCATACTGATAATATTACTTAGTTGAGATCATATCTTAAAACCATGTTTATTAGTTACAGAGATCAAACTTTAACATGTGAAAGATTAACTTCTGAAAATTTTGCTTTTAAAAAAGGAATGATTATTTAGAAAAAGAGTTAGTCATGTTCCATCAAACTCAGAAAGAAAGAGATGATGCCTTTTATGTTAGAGATGAAGTGCTAAAAATGAATAAATCTCTAAAAACTAAGTAAGAAAAGGAAAGAAAGATTATCAAGACTTGGACTACCTCTGGCAGAACAACTCAGAATTTGCTAAGTAGTGGAAACTGGAAAGAGGGCTTAGGTTATGGAGATGACAAAAGTGAAAAAGGAACTGAACAAATTAAGCCAATTGTTGTTAAACAAACTGTTAAGCCAAAGGTAAAATCCTGTTAAGTTTGTAGCTAAAACTGTAAAGTCTGATTCTGAAAAGATGAAAGAATCTGTGACAGAAGTTAAGGAGAAGTCAACTTCTGACAAATTAGAACAGGATAAACCAGCTGAAGTCAAAATAGGCTTAATGAAAAAGAAGCAGCTTAAACATAAGATGAAAGAGATTAGCAGTATGAACAAGGTAAAAGCAGCTAGGAAAAATAGGAATGGAAAGGAAGGTGTGAATAAAAGTAATAATTATATGGTTGTTCCTAATGCTCCTAGAAAGAAATGTTATAACTGTGGAAACTCTAACCATCTTGCTTCTTTTTGCAGGAAGAATAAGAATATAAACTCTTTACCTCCTAAATCAGGAGTTAAGAGTCAGTCTATTAGATTTAAGTCACAAAATCCTTGTTTTCTTTGTGGTATTATATGGCATTCCATTTATACTTGTAAGGGATATCATAGTTTGTACTATGATTATTATCAGATAAAACCTTCTTTGAAGAAAGTTACTTTAATTCCTTCTAGTGTAAAGTATGATGCAAAGTCTGATACTGTAAAATCTGATAAGAAAAATGTTAGCATAAACTCTGATGTTAAATCCGCTGCAAATGCTAACAAACTTAATAAGGCCAAAGGATCCAAGCAAGTCTGGGTCCTTAAAACTAACCATTAGTGGTCTTTGTGATTGCAGGGCAACAGGAAGAACATCCTAGTTCTGGACAATGGATGTTCAGGATATATGATTGGAAATAAAACCCTGCTATTAGACTTTGTGGAGAAAGCTGGCCGAGGAGTATCTTATGGAGATGGCAATATGGGAAAAACTCTGGGATATGGCAAGATCAATCTTGGGAATGTCATCATTGAAGCAGTAGCTCTTGTCTCAGGACTTAAACACAATCTGGATTTCTTTGAAGAACACTGTGAAGTTATAAGTAATTTTACAGGTGTGTTACCTGTGAAGTGGTTCTGAAAGGTAACAGGCATGGTAACATTTATGAAGCCAGACTTTCAACAAGTACTGATGGTTCTGCAAACTGTCTGTTGAGTAGAGCATCAATTGAAGAAAGATGGAATTGGCACAAGAAACTCTCTCATTTAAATTTCAATAATATAAATGAGCTTGTAAAGAAAGATCTTGTGAGAGGACTGCCAAAGTCATTTTTTGCTCCTGATGGCCTTTGTGATTCATGTTAAAAGGCAAAATAAAGAAAATCTTCTTTCAAGAGCAAAACTGTGTCATCAATTCCTGAGCCTTATCACCTACTGCATGTTGATCTATTTGGTCCAGTCAATGTCATGTCTATTGCAAAGAAAAAATATGCTATGGTTATAGTGGATGAGTTCACAAGGTACACTTGGGTGTACTTCTTGCACAAGAAGAATGAAACTGCATTTACTCTAACTGATCATGTCAGACAGCTAGATAAATTGATCAAAGATTCTATTAAAATAATAAGAAGTGATAATGGCACTGAGTTCAAGAATTTGATTATGGAAGAGTTCTGCAAAGAGCATGGAATCAAACAGGAATTTTCTGCACCTGGAACTCCACAACAAAATGGAGTTGTAGAAAGAAAAAACATGACTCTCATTGAAGATGCATGAACAATGCTTGATGAAGCAAAGCTATGAACCTATTTTTGGGTTGAAGCTGTGCAGACTGCTTGTTTTACACAGAATGCTACACTCATAAACAAGCATGGAAAAACACCATATGAGATGGTGAAGAAAAAGAAGCCAAATCTGAAATACTTTCATGTATTTGGTTGCAAGTATTTTGTTCTTAAGACTCATCCTGAGCAGCTGTCAAAATTTGATCTAAAAGCTGATGAAGGAATTTTTGTTGGATATCCACTTTCCACAAAAACCTTCAGAGTCTACAATTTAAGAACAAGGATTGTCATGGAATCTATCAATGTCTCTTTTAATGATAAGAAGATTATTGGACTTGAAGATTTCAATGATCATGATCAGCTGAGATTTGAGAATGAAGATTTAAATTCTGATTCTGTAAATTCTGATGACTTAAATCCTGATCTTGTAAGTTCTGACGGTTTAAGTTCTGATGTCATTGAAACTGTGGTAACAACTCCAAAGGAAAATGCACCTGTCCGGGGGGAGCAAGCTAAAGATCCTACCACATCTCAAGACTATCGAGAAGCATTAGAATCTGACACTGCCTCTTCAAGCTTTGATTTATCTAGTTCTAATGAGCCAAATTCTGATAATTTTGGAAGCTCTGATTCTTCAACTCCTGAAAAATTAAACTCAAATTCTAAAGTCTCAGAGAGCATAACTACAGGGGAAGCATCAAAAAATGCTGATGGAGACAGCATGGATCATGGGGGAGGATCCAGTTCTAGAGATCAACTTCCATCTGCAAGGAAGTGGACTAAAGCACACACACCTGATTTAATCATTGGAGATCCTAAAGCAGGTGTCAGAACTAGAACTGCAACTTCAAATGAATGTCTCTATCATTCCTTTCTATCTCAGACTGAACCAAAGAAAGTGGAAGCTCTTCAAGATGCTGATTGGGTGCAAGCAATGCAGGAAGAGTTAAATGAATTTGAAAGAAATAAAGTCTGGACCCTAGTGCTAAGACCAAAGAACAGATCTATTGTGGGCAAAAAATGGGTGTTCAGAAACAAAACTGACAGTGATGGCATAATTACAAGGAATAAAGAAAGGTTAGTTGCTAAAGGCTACTCTCAACAGGAGGGTATTGATTATGATGAAACATTTGCACCAGTTGCTAGATTAGAAGCCATAAGGATCTTTTTGGTTTATGTTGCTCACAAAAAGTTCAAAGTCTTTCAAATGGAAGTGAAAAGTGCTTTTCTCAATGGAGAATTGGAAGGGGAGGTATATGTTGAACAACCTCCAGGCTTTGTAGATACTATATTTCCCAATCATGTCTACAGGCTTGACAAAGCACTTTATGGCCTTAAGCAAGCTCCAAGAGCATGGTATGAGACTTTAGCTCAATTCCTTCTGGAAAGTGGATTTCACAGAGGCACAATTGACAAGACTTTACTCTACCTCAACCATGGAAAGGATTTACTTTTGGTACAGATATATGTTGATGATATCATATTTGGTTCTACAAATGCCAAACTCTGTGAGAGGTTTGCAAAGCTAATGCAGTCAAGATATCAAATGAGTATTGTAACACCCCCCAGATCCGGGGTCGGGGATGCGGGTCGTCACGGTCTTTCTTTCCACAATATCACTTCACTTGATTAATAATAATAACCTTATGCTGTGACCCCACACTAACACACACCACAACCCGTTATAGTCTCAGAGATGAAATTGAAATAAGTACAAGTCTTTGAATCCACCATTTAAAAGTTATTACAACCCAAAATGATTACTTGATAAATTTACAGTTAATTGCCATTATCTGCCACAAGTTATAATTATACATAATTTGATTCTCAAAAGTAGATGGTCTGAACTACAATAGATCTACCTCTGCAGCTATAGCAGCTACAACATCATCGGGAAGACGCGGGACGCTTCCCACGCGCTTGCGCTGGGTCTGCTGGAGTCTGGCCATCTCTCCTAACTGTTGTTGTGTGATGAAGAAATAAAGCAAGAGTGAGCCTTACAGCTCGCAAGATAATACATAGTGATAACAATAATATAAGTATCTAAATGGATACTTACTAGAATCTTTATCATGTGTAAGATAATTACTTACTAGATATAAGTAAAAACAAGGAATGAAGTTACCAATACTTCACTACACTTATATCATTTATAAAGCTACTTGAACTACCACCGTTCAAAGTATTATAAGTTTTTTTAAAAAAAAAAAAATATCCCATAGATGAGACCACAAGTTAAGACTTGAATAGGTTCAATCTTTGAAATATTATTGAATGAAATAAAGTTACGAGATACTTTATTTAGTCCCGATATATATATATCCACATATATATCTCTTAAACATTTCCTGGAACCTCTGTTATGTAAAGTATGAACAGAGTTTGAAACATCCAATGAATTTTGGAAAGGAAAAGAATTTTGGCATAAACCAGATATCTTGCTGATCAGGCAAAGATACCAATAAGTAACCTTTTCTACTAGTAGATGGATGAATCCCCCACCGGTCATCACCCTGGCCACATAAGGACCTTGTGCTGGACCGCCACCCGGCCTCTTACGCGTTGATGGACTGCCACCCAGCCACTTACACTTTGATAGACCGTACCCCGGCCTGTCGCTTATGCCGACTCAATTAGATGGGCTTACTTCCCGAACATTGGGCAAGTAATCAATTCATTTATCAAAACAGCAACCTTGTTGCGAATATAAAATACACCACAGAGCCGGATCCCTCAGGTTTTGAGCGAGTATTTAAATCCCCTTAAAAGGAAGATCTTAAATATAAAAATGAGTTTTGGGATCCGCTCTAACTTTTAAAAATCATTTTGAAGACTCGAAAACACTTTAAAGAGTGTTTGGAGTAAAACTGATTTAATGAAATAAATCAGTCCCGATATATTAGAAAATATCTGAATATTATTATTTAAATAATATTCTCATAAAGAATTATCTTTATAAAAATAATTGAAGTAGAAGTATTAAAACTTATACTTGAAACGAGTATTAAATAACCAAAGATACACTTATATGAAAGTATTATCTTTATTTGAATAATCGAAAATAAGTTTGATTATTGACACCTTATTCTTTAATAAAATAAAGAATATATTTTAGTAATAAGCGGAGTCATAATACCTCGAATGAATATTATAAATAATATTCATAAAATAAAGGAGTCATACATCCTCGATTGAATATCCAAGTAATATTCAATAATTAATATAAAGGAGTCATAAGCCCTCGAATAATATTCGAAATAATATTCAATAATTAATATAAAGTTATCGAATAACCCTTATTCGATTAATAGTTTGGAAAACTATAACCATATATATATATAAATATATATATCCATATCCATATATACAAAATCTACTGGGGATCCGCGACTCCCGGTTTTAGAAAATATTTTCACCTTTGGGTCCCTATACTAAGGGTATATGCAAGTTATCGCTATCCTCTAGCATAGGTGTTATGCAACTATAAGCATTTGAACCAACAGATATATAAATCAAGAATATGAAACAGGCATGCATACATACCATATCACATGCTACAATATAACGCAAGAATTTGCTAATAACCAATATGCATTTATCGCAAGATCATGCATATACACATATACATCACAACAACAGTTATACGGGTAGAAAACTTGCCTGAGCGACTTGGGGTGATAAAAGGCTCAGGACGAGTCTGGTAACCTATAAACAACAAGTAAGTTGGAATTAAACCAAAATCACTTGTAAATCTATACTTTAACTAACTTGGACTCTAACGCTTGTTTTGCGCTCACTGATTCGCTTAAGTCACTCGGGTACCCTCGGCTCCACCATTTTTAATAATTTAATCTTTACGAGTTTTAAAGCGATTCCTTCGCGAGTGTCTTACTAACTGCCTAACACACTTACCATAAATGTTTCATACATTAATTAACCCTTTTTGGTCTTTAACCTATGTTTCAAAGTAAGGCGAGGGGAAAAGTTTCGTTCGCGAAATGCCGTTACTTGAAACGGTCGTTTCTCCTAAACCGTGCATCGGAATCGAACGAACTACATATCAAAACGAAGCTCGTAACATGAGCTATCTAAACATGGCAGTGATCATAATCTAGCAGGGGGTTCTCGGGTCCTAATGCTATGCACAAAAACAGTCCAAAGAAAATCGGACGTTACGACGGCTATGTTTACGCGATTTCCCAATTTTAAACCATTCAAAACCAACCCAAATCAACCTCAAATCCAACATACAACCAACATCCATCCTTATCACATCATAACAACCCCAACCAATTCAATTTAATCATTCATACTTATGCCTAAGCTTAACTTTAATCATACTTAAGTTCTTTTAATCAAAACCACAACATTTACCATTCCATTTCACTACCATTTCAAATCCCAAACTCTAATCACAACAACAAGCTACAATATCATCCTACTAATCAAAATCATCTTATAATACATAGGAATCTAGGGTTTGGAGATGGTATACCTTCCTTGAAGTGGTGGGAGGAGCTAGGAAGCCTTAAGAAGCTTTGAGAAGTCTTAGGAATGCTTGGATCTTCAAGGAAAACAAGAAAAACTTCAAGTTAAAAACTTGAAAACACTATTCATAGTCTTCTTCTTTGATTAAATGAAGAAGATTGAGAAGGAATTAATGGCTTAAACTCATGATATAGCCCTAACTAAGCATGAAGATGTTAGGGAATTTACTCACCAATTTAGGAAGCTTGGATCTTTGATTTTTGAATTTTTCTTGCCTTTTGAATAGTGAAAAGCCGAGAGCAAAGATGAACAAGGCCTTGGTTTCTTTTTGATTTTGATCAAGAATGAATTTGCTTGGCTTGGTTGATTTGTTTTTGTGTTTGATTTAGTCAATTACCTTCTTGCCCTTGAATTTGTGTGGTTACAAAGCCACCACACCTCCTTCCTTCCCATGTCATGCTTGTGTCATCCTCATGATGTCATCCTCCCCTCCTTGTCCTCTTTCTATTGGTTGGATGACATCATCCCCACTAATCCCCTTGATTAACTTCCTAATCGTTTGCCTAATGACCGCTGATCTGTTATACGGTTCGCTTAACTTTCGTTCTCGTTTATCGTTTGAAGGATCATACCCGGGATTTTATTACTTAGGTTCCCTTAACCTTTCTCAATACATTATATTCCTTTTTAGGATCCTCTATCATAATCCTTTAATTTAAATCCTTTTTATCCTGTTACCTTATACTCAATTCTCTCCGTATCTTGTGGATTTCCGGGAAAAACCAAAGTGTTCGGAATTGGATTCTGACGATCTTTACATATACTTATATACTACATAGAGTACTAATAATATCCCAGAAGATCAATGACAGAACCCCTACATAGTGTGGCGTGAAAAGTTTTCTCATTCAGCTAAAACACTATTCACAAGGGTTACAAAAAGTTGAAAAGTTTGGGGGTTATTACAGTCTCCCCTCCTTAAAAGGATTCTGTCCCGGAATCAAACAGAAAACAAACGGGGGTACTTTTTTAGCATTGTGCTCTCTAGTTCCCAAGTTGATTCTTCCACATTATGATTCTGCCATAGTACTCTGACTAGCTTGATCACTTTGTTCCGAAGCACCTGCTCCTTCTTATCTATAATCCTTACTGGATTCTCCACGTAAGTTAGATCTGGCTGCATATCCACCTGCTCGTACTCCACTATGTGCCTGGCATCCCGATGATACCTCCTTAGCATTGACACATGGAACACATTATGAACTTGTTGCAAATTAGGGGGTAGGGCTAGCTCGTAAGCTAACTTTCCAATCCGTCTTAATATCTCAAAAGGTCCAATGTATCTTGGGCTTAGTTTTCCTTTCTTTCCGAACCTCATTAATCCCTTCCAAGGGGATACTTCCAGCAGTACTAAGTCCCCTACTTCATATTCCTTGTCCTTTCAGGCTAGGTCTGCATATTTCTTCTGTCTGTCTTGGGCTGCCACAAGTCGCCCTCTGATAAGATCCACTATATCTTTGGTCCTTTGGACCACTTCGGGTCCGAGCATCTTCCGCTCTCCTACTTCATCCCAGTATAAGGGAGATCGACACCTTCTTCCGTACAGGGCCTCATAAGGCGGCATTCCGATGCTAGCATGAAAGCTATTGTTATAAGAAAACTCGATCAACGGTAAGTGATCATCCCAACTTCCTTTAAGGTCTATTGCACAGACTCTCAACATATCTTCTAGTGTCTGGATGGTCCTTTCACTCTGTCCATCCGTCTGGGGATGGTACGCGGTACTCATATTTAACTTGGTCCCCGCACACTCCTGAAAGCTCCTCCAAAATCTGGAGTTGAACCTGGGGTCTCGGTAGGAGACAATGGACGCTGGGACTCCATGTCGCGTCACTATTTCCTTAAGGTAAATGTCCAGCAGTCTATCGACTGTGTATCTCTCATTGATAGGAATGAAATGAGCTGACTTTGTCAGTCGGTCTATAATTACCCATATGGCGTCGTGATTGGCTTTCGTCCTTGGCAATCCTACAACAAAATCCATCGCTATATGTTCCCATTTCCATTCGGGAATCTCCAGGGGTCGCAAAAGTCCACTGGGTCTCTGGTGCTCTGCCTTTACTCTTTGGCAAGTCAAACACTTGTTTACCCATTCTGCTACGTTCCTCTTCATGTTGGGCCACCAGTAATATTCCTTCAAATCCCTATACATCTTGGTACTTCCCGGGTGAATGGAATACCTTGAACTATGGCTTTCATCCAAAATCTCATCTTTAAGTTCTTGAACATTCGGAACCCAAATTCGGTAGGAGTACCTCATTATCCCTTTATCATCTTTCTCGGTATGGATCTCCTCTCCAGTCATTGACTCTCTGCCTTCATTCATTATTTTCTCCTGGCACAATCTGATCTTTTCCAATAACTCTGGCTGTATTGAGATCTCAAAAAGCTTTTCAGTTCCGGTTCCGGTTACCTTTATTTCTATTTCCATTCTCTCAAAATCCCTTATCAACTCTTCCGAAGTCGTTATCATTCTGAGTCTTTCCTTTCTACTAAGGGCATCAGCCACCACATTGGCTTTCCCTGGATGATAAAGAATCTCACAATCATAGTCCTTGATTAGTTCTAACCATCTCCTCTGGCGCATGTTGAGCTCTTTCTGCGTAAATATGTACTTGAGGCTCTTATGGTCTGTGAAAATCTCGTACTTCTCTCCATACAAGTAGTGCCTCCAAATTTTTAAGGCAAATACTATTGCCGCGAGCTCAAGGTCATGAGTAGGATATCTAATCTCGTATTCCTTCAGTTGTCTCGACGCATACGCAATAACTTTACCGTGCTGCATAAGCACACATCCTAATCCTTTGTGCGACGCGTCACTATATATCACAAAATCTCCTTTTCCGTCCGGCAATGCCAATACCGGAGCCGTTATTAACCTTTTCTTTAATTCCTGAAAACTGTTCTCGCATTTCTCCGTCCATTCAAACTTCTCTGTCTTACGAGTAAGTCGTGTCAAAGGGGCTGCGATCTTCGCAAAGTCCTGTACAAATCTACGATAGTAGCCGGCCAATCCTATGAAACTCCTTACCTCTGTGGGTGTGGTTGGCCTTTCCCAATTTGAGACCGCCTCTATCTTGGAGGGGTCGACCAATACTCCTTCTTTATTGATCACATGTCCTAAAAACAGTACTTCATTCTGCCAGAATTCACACTTCGAGAATTTGGCATACAACTGCTCCTCTCTGAGTATTCCTAGAGCTATCCTCAAATGCTCTGCATGTTCTGTCTCAGTCCTTGAGTAGATCAAAATATCATCGATAAAAACTATCACACATTTATCCAAGTACTTCTTAAATACTCTATTCATTAAATCCATGAAAGCTGCTGGGGCGTTGGTTAATCCAAAGGACATTACCAAGAA
This sequence comes from Apium graveolens, assembly GCF_009905375.1. Classification (NCBI taxonomy): domain Eukaryota; kingdom Viridiplantae; phylum Streptophyta; class Magnoliopsida; order Apiales; family Apiaceae; genus Apium; species Apium graveolens. Next base: position 63,167,879 of record NC_133652.1, read on the forward strand.
CTCATAATGCCCATACCTGGTACGGAACGCTGTCTTGGAAATATCTTCGGGTTTAATCTTTAGTTGGTGATATCCAGTTCTCAGGTCGATCTTGGAAAAATAAACAGCATTCTTTAGCTGGTCGAACAGATCGTCTATTCTAGGTAATGGGTACCTGTTCTTTATGGTTAGCTTGTTCAACTCTCGATAGTCGATGCACAACCTCATGCTCCCATCTTTCTTCTTAACAAATAAAACTGGTGCTCCCCACGGAGACACACTGGGTCTTATCATACCCTTATCCAAGAGTTCCTGCAATTGGATGGCTAATTCCTTCATTTCTAACGGGGCTAACCGGTAAGGTGCTTTTGAAACTGGCGCCGTCCCTGGGGCCAACTCAATAGCAAATTCAATCACTCTATCGGGTGGTAATCCCGGAAGGTCTTGTGGGAATACATCTTCAAATTCGTTGACTACTGGAATATCTTGTAAGTTGGGCACCTCCTTCTGCGTGTCCACCACATAGGCTAGGTAAGCCTCACTTCCTTTTCGTAGCATCCTTTTGGCCTGGGCCATGGTCAAAAATTTCTGCGCCTGCCTCTTTCCTCTAAATATAACTTCTTTCTTCCCGGGGATATTTAACTTAACTTTCTTCCCTTTACAGTCTATCTGAGCATCATTGCTAGATAGCCAGTCCATTCCCAAAATCACATCAAACTCCCCTAATTTAAAAGGAATCAGATCAACACTGAAAGATTGTTCCCCTATGCCTATCTCACAGGCGGGGTGAATCTGGTTAACAGGAATAATTTCATGATTGGCTATTTCTACTTGTAAGGGTTCTATCAAGGGTTCAGCCTTAAGTCTTAACTTACGCGCAAGGTCCTTTGACATAAAAGATTTAGTTGCTCCCGAATCAAATAAAACATTTGCACTGACTGAATTTAGAGAAAGGGTACTTGCTATCACATCTGAATCTTTCATAGCATCCTGGACTGTCATGTTGAAAGTCCTCGCAGTAGGTGGCTTATTAGAAGCAGCCCTGCTTTCTCCCGAAGCTGCTGGTTTGTTCATTGGGCATTCCCTCTTCCAATGACCTGGGCGTCCGCACTGATGACAAGTGGCGGTTGGAATGACGGCAGGGGTTGATGATGGGCACTTATTTGAGTAGTGGCCTTCCCGACCGCACTTAAAACAGGTTACAGGCTTTCCTTTATACTCACCAGTGTGATTCCTTCCACATATGTTACAGGCTGGCAATGGGGGTCGAGACTGGTTGGAATAGGACATTCTTGACTTCTGGCCGCCCTGGCTCACACTCACACTCATTGGCCGCTTAAACCCAGTGTTCCTTCCTGGTAGGGACACTGCTCCTCGATTAAATCTAGTTGGGAAGCTCCTTCCTGCGGAACCTCTACCCATGCTCATACTTTTCCTCTTTATTCCTTTCTTCTCTCTTTCCTTCTGCATCTGTTCACTTCCAACTTCTACAATCGTTGCCTTTTGCACCAGAGTAGCATAGTCCGTAAGCTCAAGGATTGCCACCCTATTCTGAATCCACGGTTTCAGTCCCTGCTGAAACCTCTTAGCTTTCTTTTCCTCGGTGCTCACAAACTCCGGCACAAACCTTGATAACTCAGTAAATTTCGCTTCGTACTCTGCTACAGACAAGTTATTCTGCTTTAGCTCCAAGAACTTGAGCTCCATCTGGTTTTCCATAAACCTCGGGAAATACTTTCCCAGAAACAACTGACTAAATCTCTCCCAGGTTATAATAGCATCTGTCTCCATGTTTTTCTTGGCCTCCCACCAGTAGTTAGCTTCTCCTTTCAGAAGGTAGGTAGCAAATACAGTCTTCTGTGCCTCCTCGGTACTCAAAATCTCAAAAGATTTCTCCATTTCCTTTAACCATGCCCTTGCCTCAACTGGGTCGGCTGATCCGTGGAACTCAGGGGGCTTAAGGGACTTAAAAGCCCTGAAAGAGTTTGCCACAGCATTGTTACTTCCTTGAGGGGGTGGGTTGGGTTGACGTTCCAAATTCTGCCTTAGGAGTTGCATGAACTGGCCCATGGGATCCATGCCTGGGTTTGGTACTGGTTGCTCAACCTCGGTTTCTCCTTCTTCAGCCTCTATCTCAAATCCCTCAACATCATATGTTTCCTCTTCCTCTTCATACAGGGAGTCATCCTGTTCCACATATTCCTCATCTTCCTCTTCACTGTGTTCTTGGTTTCTATTGTCCTGATTATGGCTTCCCTGGTCCTCAGATTCAGGGTTCGCCCTAGTTCCAATCTTTCTTGGCGGCATGATTCTGATAATAATTAAAAAAAAATTATTGGGAAAATTCAACGTTAGGTCGCAATCATATACAACATTGTGCCTTGCACAGCTCTTATAATGGGGAGAACGTATATCGCAATTCTATTATTTTAAGAAAGTTCTAATACGAAGTGCAGTAATAATAATGATAAAAACAATGATCCCGTCACTATGGAACTGAACCGAAAGGAAACAAATATATACATAATGCGAGAAATACATAGTTTGATCTGGTCAAAAGTACAACAGTGCTACAGTCATCTGTCCCAAAAGTGATACACAAGAGTCTATCTGTCTAGTCAGAAAAAGGGATGCTATATACAAGTCAACTATCCCGGAAAATTGGCTCTTACTAAGGCCTCGGCTAACTAGACAACTAGACTATTCCATCATCAATCCTGAATCACACACCGGAGCGGGTCAGCTCCCATACCCTTTCCATCGCACGACGGAAGATATAATCGGCATGCCGCCTGGAGATCCTACCATGCCTGTCCCCCTGGAGAGATCTGAGTCTCGCTTGGGACGTGAGCTCTATCCCCGTAAGCTCCCTCCTCAAGGATCGGGGTATAGAAGCCCTAGTCTCATAAGCTCGGGTACGCCTACCCGCCCTCTCTACATCCAACTCCCTCCTGGCCTCATCCAGTCGGCCCTCGGCAACAGCCACTCGGGTCCTCAATACATCCTGAACATATCCATGAGCTAACGAAGACTGCCTGTGGGCAGGGTCAAGAGGTGGTGAATCCGGAGCCGCTGAGGGTGCCTCCTCGGTCTGCCTAGGCTCGGAAGTATGGGTCTCTGAGCTGTCATCATCGGGAATCCAGGATAGTGGTGGAGGGGTAGGAGCTCTGACCACCGGAAGTGTGGGTAAAGGGATACCAGCATACACTACCATAGGTCCAACACGCTCCTCAGCTACTGGGACCTCATCCGGGTCCTCCTCATCTGGAATAGCAATAACCTCTGTCTCTGACTCCTCTGAGGGGTCCTCCTCATCCTCCTCCATCTCAGGCTCCTCTTGATCCTCAACATCTAGAAGTGCCTCATCATGCTTGCGCTCGAACATCTCAGGGTCCCCTATCTCAGGCGCCTACACATTAAACGAGCTAAGTTACTATCATGATACTTATAAGGGTTCCCGTAAGGGTTTTAACTGTCAGTACTACTTTAAGTAGTCCGACCATGAACTTGGAAAGAGTTCTTATTATCTTTGTGAGTTTATTATTATATCATCGCATCATCTCTGAGGTTTATAACGCTTAGCTCTGATACCATTTCTGTAACACCCCCCAGATCCGGGGTCGGGGATCCGGGTCGTCACGGTCTTTCTTTCCACAATATCACTTCACTTGATTAATAATAATAACCTTATGCTGTGACCCCACACTAACACACACCACAACCCGTTATAGTCTCAGAGATGAAATTGAAATAAGTACAAGTCTTTGAATCCACCATTTAAAAGTTATTACAACCCAAATGATTACTTGATAAATTTACAGTTAATTGCCATTATCTGCCACAAGTTATAATTATACATAATTTGATTCTCAAAAGTAGATGGTCTGAACTACAATAGATCTACCTCTGCAGCTATAGCAGCTACAACATCATCGGGAAGACGCGGGACGCTTCCCACGCGCTTGCGCTGGGTCTGCTGGAGTCTGGCCATCTCTCCTAACTGTTGTTGTGTGATGAAGAAATAAAGCAAGAGTGAGCCTTCCAGCTCGCAAGATAATACATAGTGATAACAATAATATAAGTATCTAAATGGATACTTACTAGAATCTTTATCATGTGTAAGATAATTACTTACTAGATATAAGTGAAAACAAGGAATGAAGTTACCAATACTTCACTACACTTATATCATTTATAAAGCTACTTGAACTACCACCGTTCAAAGTATTATAAGTTTTTTTAAAAAAAAAACATTCCATAGATGAGACCACAAGTTAAGACTTGAATAGGTTCAATCTTTGAAATATTATTGAATGAAATAAAGTTGCGAGATACTTTATTTAGTCCCGATATATATATCCACATATATATCTCTTAAACATTTCCTGGAACCTCTGTTATGTAAAGTATGAACAGAGTTTGAAACATCCAATGAATTTTGGAAAGGAAAAGAATTTTGGCATAAACCAGATATCTTGCTGATCAGGCAAAGATACCAATAAGTAACCTTTTCTACTAGTAGATGGATGAATCCCCCACCGGTCATCACCCTGGCCACATAAGGACCTTGTGCTGGACCGCCACCCGGCCTCTTACGCGTTGATGGACTGCCACCCAGCCACTTACACTTTGATAGACCGTACCCCAGCCTGTCGCTTATGCCGACTCAATTAGATGGGCTTACTTCCCGAACATTGGGCAAGTAATCAATTCATTTATCAAAACAGCAACCTTGTTGCGAATATAAAATACACCATAGAGCCGGATCCCTCAGGTTTTGAGCGAGTATTTAAATCCCCTTAAAAGGAAGATCTTAAATATAAAAATGAGTTTTGGGATCCGCTCTAACTTTTAAAAATCATTTTGAAGACTCGAAAACACTTTAAAGAGTGTTTGGAGTAAAACTGATTTAATGAAATAAATCAGTCCCGATATATTAGAAAATATCTGAATATTATTATTTAAATAATATTCTCATAAAGAATTATCTTTATAAAAATAATTGAAGTAGAAGTATTAAAACTTATACTTGAAACGAGTATTAAATAACCAAAGATACACTTATATGAAAGTATTATCTTTATTTGAATAATCGAAAATAAGTTTGATTATTGACACCTTATTCTTTAATAAAATAAAGAATATATTTTAGTAATAAGCGGAGTCATAATACCTCGAATGAATATTATAAATAATATTCATAAAATAAAGGAGTCATACATCCTCGATTGAATATCCAAGTAATATTCAATAATTAATATAAAGGAGTCATAAGCCCTCGAATAATATTCGAAATAATATTCAATAATTAATATAAAGTTATCGAATAACCCTTATTCGATTAATAGTTTGGAAAACTATAACCATATATATATAAATATATATATATATCCATATCCATATATACAAAATCTACTCGGGATCCGCGACTCCCGGTTTTAGAAAATATTTTCACCTTTGGGTCCCTATACTAAGGGTATATGCAAGTTACCGCTATCCTCTAGCATAGGTGTTATGCAACTATAAGCATTTGAACCAACAGATATATAAATCAAGAATATGAAACAGGCATGCATATATACCATATCACATGCTACAATATAACGCAAGAATTTGCTAATAACCAATATGCATTTATCGCAAGATCATGCATATACACATATATATCACAATAACAGTTATACGGGTAGAAAACTTGCCTGAGCGACTTGGGGTGATAAAAGGCTCGGGACGAGTCTGGTAACCTATAAACAACAAGTTAGTTGGAATTAAACCAAAATCACTTGTAAATCTATACTTTAACTAACTTGGACTCTAACGCTTGTTTTGCGCTCACTGATTCGCTTAAGTCACTCGGGTACCCTCGGCTCCACCATTTTTAATAATTTAACCTTTACGAGTTTTAAAGCGATTCCTTTGCGAGTGTCTTACCAACTGCCTAACACACTTACCATAAATGTTTCATACATTAATTAACCCTTTTTGGTCTTTAACCTATGTTTCAAAGTAAGGCGAGGGGAAAAGTTTCGTTCGTGAAACGCCGTTACTTGAAACGGTCGTTTCTCCTAAACCGTGCATCGGAATCGAACGAACTACATATCAAAACGAAGCTCGTAACATGAGCTATCTAAAAATGTCAGTGGTAATAATCTAGCAGGGGGTTCTCGGGTCCTAATGCTATGCACAAAAACAGTCCAAAGAAAATCGGACGTTACGACGGCTATGTTTACGCGATTTCCCAATTTTAAACCATTCAAAACCAACCCAAATCAACCTCAAATCCAACATACAACCAACATCCATCCTTATCACATCATAACAACCCCAACCAATTCAATTTAATCATTCATACTTATGCCTAAGCTTAACTTTGATCATACTTAAGTTCTTTTAATCAAAACCACAACATTTACCATTCCATTTCACTACCATTTCAAATCCCAAACTCTAATCACAACAACAAGCTACAATATCATCCTACTAATCAAAATCATCTTATAATACATAGGAATCTAGGGTTTGGAGATGGTATACCTTCCTTGAAATGGTGGGAGGAGCTAGGAAGCCTTAAGAAGCTTTGAGAAGTCTTAGGAATGCTTGGATCTTCAAGGAAAACAAGAAAAACTTCAAGTTAAAAACTTGAAAACACTATTCATAGTCTTCTTCTTTGATTAAATGAAGAAGATTGAGAAGGAATTAATGGCTTAAAATCATGATATAGCCCTAACTAAGCATGAAGATGATTAGGAAATTTACTCACCAATTTAGGAAGCTTGGATCTTTGATTTTTGAATTTTTCTTGCCTTTTGAATAGTGAAAAGCCGAGAGCAAAGATGAACAAGGCCTTGGTTTCTTTTTGATTTTGATCAAGAATGAATTTGCTTGGCTTGGTTGATTTGTTTTTGTGTTTGATTTAGTCAATTACCTTCTTGCCCTTGAATTTGTGTGGTTACAAAGCCACCACACCTCCTTCCTTCCCATGTCATGCTTGTGTCATCCTCATGATGTCATCCTCCCCTCCTTGTCCTCTTTCTATTGGTTGGATGACATCATCCCCACTAATCCCCTTGATTAACTTCCTAATCGTTTGCCTAATGACCGCTGATCTGTTATACGGTTCGCTTAACTTTCGTTCTCGTTTATCGTTTGAAGGATCATACCCGGGATTTTATTACTTAGGTTCCCTTAACCTTTCTCAATACATTATATTCCTTTTTATGATCCTCTATCATAATCCTTTAATTTAAATCCTTTTTATCCTGTTACCTTATACTCAATTCTCTCCGTATCTTGTGGATTTCCGGGAAAAACCAAAGTGTTCGGAATTGGATTCTGACGATCTTTACATACACTTATATACTACATAGAGTACTAATAATATCCCAGAAGATCAATGACAGAACCCCTACATAGTGTGGCGTGAAAAGTTTTCTCATTCAGCTAAAACACTATTCACAAGGGTTACAAAAAGTTGAAAAGTTTGGGGGTTATTACAAGTATGATGGGAGAACTCAGCTATTTTCTGGGCCTTCAAGTCAAGCAAAATGAAGAAGGCACTTTTATCTGTCAATCCAAGTACACTAGAAATTTACTGAAGAAATTTGGAATGCAAGATTGTTCAACTGCATCCACTCCCATGACCACTGCAACCAAGTTAGATAAGGATACAGGTAAATCAGTAGATATTACTAACTACAGAGGTATGATTGGCTATTTACTCTATTTAACTGTAAATAGACCTGATATCATTTATGCTACCTGTCTTTGTGCAAGATTTCAGGCTGATCCAAGAGAACCTCACTTAATAGCTGTGAAAAGAATTTTCAAGTACCTCAAGGGTACAGCTGATTTAGGATTGTGGTATCCTAGGGAATCAGATTTTAAGCTAATAGGTTACGCAGATGCAGATTTTGCAGGATGCAAAATAGACAGGAAAAGCACTAGTGGAAGATGCCAATTTCTTAGAGGCAGATTGGTTTATTGGTTTAGCAAGAAACATAAGTCAATTTCCACATCATCTACAGAAGCAGAATATATTGTTGCAGGAAGCTGTTGTGCACAGATTCTTTGGATGAAGAATCAGTTACTGGATTATGGGTTAGAATTTTCTAAAATCCCTATTTACTGTGATAATCAAAGTGCTATTGCCATGACAGGAAATCCAGTTCAACACTCAATGACAAAGTACATCAGCATTAGGTACCATTTCATAAGGGAACATGTGGATGAAGGTACAGTGGAATTGCATTTTGTTCCAACAGATCAACAGCTAGCAGATATCTTCACAAAACCACTATGTGAAGCTACTTTTATAAGATTGGTAAATGAACTTGGAATGATTTCAGGTTCTTTCTCTACATCTGCTTAGTTTTTGTTCTCATGCATTAGACTTTATGATCAGTATTTACAGATTGTATTATCTCTATGTAATCTGTGCTTAATTTGTAATTTCTTTAAATATTGATTGTTATCTGATGTGGATCTATATACTCTGATAAGTGTTTTGAATGTTCTGTGACTTTTCAATCCAATGAGGATAACTGTGCTAGATGCTGACCTAGTAGTCTTTAACATACTAGAAATCCCATGTTTAGATCAGTTATTCATGTGGAAACTCATTAACACAAGCAAATTCTAATATTGAGCTTAGTTAAGTTTACTTTATGTATCTTATTACTAAGTCACAAACTAGAATCTTGTTTCTTATCTGTCAAATTCTGATGTCAGTAAATCTTAAGGATGAACTACATGCTGATAAGCCTCACTTATCAAAAGAAAAGAAAAGAATAAAAGCTAGGTACTCCTTTGAGATCTAGAGTAAATATGTGGAAGGGAAGACCCAAGTGCATTGCTGGTATTAAGTAATATGCATTAGAAAAGCAAATAAATTTTCTTGGTGACTTTTCACATTCTCTGATTACTGGAGAAATACTCTGACAACATCATAATTCTGATAAGCAGTCGTGACTCACTTACACTGAGAAGCCACTGTAAAAAGGAATTTCAAAAGATGCATAAAATTAACACAAACAGTTGAGGTGGACTCATGCATAAATTTGTTCTATAGTAGACTTCATGATTGATGACAGATTTTAAGCACTTTTTTGAGTTATGCCTTATTTCTAAGATGTACTGAAGTTTATCAGAATTTAATCTTTGTCTGATATTTTGCTAAATGCACACACTTTCACTTTATATGAATGGTGAAAATTACTGTGGTCGTTAAGTTTTTTTGACGAACAGTCAAGTGTCATTTGTATAATTTCTGAGGACAAGTTCTAATGGAAGTTCTGATGATTAAACTCTGAAGAAAACAAGTCAGTCTTTGTACGGAGAATTACAGCAACATTCACTTATTGAGTACAGAAGCCAAATTCTGATGACTGGTAAAATCTGATATAAGTTAAATTCTGATATTAAATCCTTAATGGAATCCTTGATGCTTACGTGGCATTTTTCTTTACTTGACTTATTTGTGGTAAAATCTGAAACAGTCATATTTAAATCAGAATATATTTGGGTAAAATAAAAACAGTCATAATCATTATGGGTTAGTGATAAACGTGTTGGTCTTGATAAACTACATGTGCACAGTAATTATTATTTATTTTACGTGCTCATTAACTCTTGCTTTAACTTTTTACTGACTGCTATTATTACACATCAGTCTAGGGAGACGAGGCATCATTATTTTTACTCTTAATCTTTAAACAGTCATCGCGTCCCTTGGTATTCCATTAGCTATTTAAATGACTGATCATTCATCAGTAAAATCACATCTTTTCATTTCTCTCAAATAATGGCACATTTTAGTTGGTTTTACTGTTGTGGCACAGACACTGTGACCATTTTTAGAAATGGAATTCCGACTTCATATTCTATCAACAACATTCCATTCGACATCTGGATTCAACTTCCAGACAATATTAAAAATGATCTGTTTTCTTTTCAAAGAGAAGTTCATCTTCGTATTCTTAAACAGCAGGAGCAAATCATTCGTCTTGTTGTTCTCTTTGTTGAAAGTAGGAAGAAAAATTAATTGTCATCCATCTGTTTCTCTTCACCGTCAGCTTTGTCAGGCCTCTTAGACTAGGACTAAGGCTGTTGATGTTAAGAATCTTAGCATAGGACTATTTTGTAATTTTTGCATGTAATTGATAAATTTCATGAAATGTACTCATCTGATATATTAATGAAATTTCCTTTAATTGCAAGATTTAGTCTTTGTTTCTCATATTATGTGATTGTGCATATACTACTTGTAATTTGTTAATCTTTACTTCATCTCATTGAACTTTATTCTTTGATGAATGTTTTGATTATAATCATGGTCAATAATAAATTGTGATGTTTTAAGGATGAAATAATTGAAGCACGGGTTCATGCATCAGAACCTGTGATAAATGAAGCTGAGAATGTTACTTCTCAGAAAGAAACAGCAGCTCAAAATTTTGATACTTTGACAAGGAAATTTGTAAATTCTGATGCTGCAACAACAACTCGTTCTTTGGCAAGGAGATTGAAGAAAATGAAGGCTATGAGGTATTTGGCTAAATCTTCATTAGAAGATAATGAAGAAGCAGAGGAAGGGGATCAGGAATCTCTGATCTCACAAGAACCAATCATTATTGAAGCTCTGATTTCTTCAGCTCAAGCCACAGACATTGCTACTGATATAGTGGTAACACCTCCTGACTCTCCAATAAAAGCTACAGATGATGCTAAAGAACAAACTGATAATACTACTGAGATAGATATTCACAATTTGAATATACCTCAAGTTCTTTATCTGGAAGCTCTAACTACTGAAGCTCAGCCATCTACAGTCAAATCTCCAATCTTAGATGCTAAGATACCATCTACATCAAAGAGACCAGCTCTGGAGATAAATTCTGATGATCAGAATTTGGATGATGTTATTCTTGAATCTCCAGTTGCATCACACATTCTTGTACTGTCAGAAAATGATGAAACTTCCTCAAGTTCTGGAGACAGTATTTTGTTCAAACTCCAGTTCCTATTCTGGGAAAGGAAGCTTTGGTGAAGAAATTTGTTAGACAGGATGCTCCTGTACCTTGGGAAGAAACTCACAGGGGAGTTGAGTGGACCAAGAAGTGGAATGACTAAGATTTTATTCCAGGCATCAAAATTCTAACAGAGCATGTATCAAAAGCTGATGAGTTATTATCAAATTCTGATTTCAAGACTCAACTCAAGGTTACAGCTATGAGTGCAAGAAGTCTTCATGGTCTACATTCTATTACTCATGCTAAGGTTGATACACTCAAGGAACAAGCTAATAAGCTAGATCTACAGCTCAAGCTTGATAAGAATAGGTATGTCAGACCTACTCTTGAGAAAATTGAAGCCATTGAGAAGGTTCAAGAGGAGCAACAGGCCCAAATTGTTGAGGCTCTGGTAAATCAAGCTTCTCAGAAAGCTCAATTGGATGAACTCCAATCTTCAGTTGAACTTCTTCTATCTCTCTCTCTTACTTCCTGATGATTCCAAAAAGGGGGAGAAGGTAGTTAAGACCAAATGCTCACCTACTCAAGTACTGAAGAAGAAGGATGATAAAGGTGATGACCAGGGAAACTCTGAAAAGAGCAGAGGTCAAAGAAAAGTTCAAGGAAAATCTTCTATACAGAACAATTCAAGTTATGATGTTGTGAATGCTCAAAGTCTGAAGTCAAGTGCTGATAAACAAAGTCTGATATCAAGTTCTGATATTCTGATTCAGTCAGGATAAAAAGACTCTCAGAAGTTTATGCAAACTCTGAAGCTAAAAGGGAAGCAGACTACTGTTTATTATAAAGAACCTAAAATCCAGACACTTGATGAGGAGATAGCAAGAAGATTATTTCTGAAACACAGTCCAGGAATGGATTTAGAAGCTCTCAAGGAGGAAGAAGCTAGATTTGCAACTGAGAAGACAAATCTTAAGTCTAAAGCTTCTGATGCAAAGAAACCTCCAAGGCCTAAGGAAAAAGGCATTGTGATCAAGGAAAAGTCAAATTCTGAAATTTCAAAGTTCAAGACTAGATCATAGAATGAGAGTGATCCCAAAGACAAAGGGAAAGGAAAAGTTGATGAACCAACCAAGTCACTGGAAATGAAGATTCCTCAAGTTCTGATGAAACCAGTGTGCAAAATGGTTCAAGTAATTGATGATAATCTTGTTAAAGATGAAACTGTTCAAATTTTAAAAAGAAGAAAGATAATTGAAGAATCTAAAATAACCTTTGACACTGCTCAAGTTGTTCAGAATGAAGGACAACAAGATATAGAAGAAACAACAAATTTTGATCAAGCTATCAAGACATCAACTACTGACAATGTTCAAGTTGATTTGAATAAAATGACAATTGCTGATAAGAAGAAGCTGTTATGGAAGAAAGCTACTCCAGTTGAACCAAAATCCAATCTCATGATTAATCAACTCATTGCATTTGGGTTGAGAGCCAAGCAACCTAGAGATAGAGCTGGATTAGGTTCTGACGAAGAGAAGATTCAAACAGGATTAGAAGTTACTCTAAGATATCCTTTCATGTTGACAGACAAACCATATGAACAAATCAAACAAAAGCACCTTGACAAAATGTTGTCTGCTCAAGTTGTGATAGATGATCATGATAAGGAGAATCTAAAAGAGAAATTGATCTTATTTCTCAATGATGGAAGGACTTATAGACTAGCTGATACCGATGTACTAAAGAAGTCTGTCAGAGAACTTCAACATATTCACTATCTTCTGGAAGTAAAATCTGATGTTACAAGAAGATGGTCATAATATATTTTGAAGGCTATAAGAGATCTACTCAGAATCTCTGGTACAAAGTCTTCTCATTACAGTCCAATGACAACTGAAGATGATGGAAGAGAAATTCCTATGCTGAAGAATTATGCTAAGGTGGAAGTTATTCTGAAAGCAAGATGCTTATGTTATAATAAAAACTCTTCACATTCTAAAGTTATCAGACTTGGTGATGGACTTGAAAGAACATCCATTCAAGCTCTCAGAACAACCATTTATCAGATTGGTGATAGTAAAGAAGAAGAACTGATGCAGGTCAAAGCAAAGTTAGTTGAAGTTTTGAGGAAAGCTGAAGATAAGCTGGTGAAAGATTTTATTAAGAATCATTATGGATTCAGATTGATCCAGTGATGTTGGTAAAGCTGGATGTTCTGTAAGTTGTAATTGATAGTCTTATTAAACTCTTATTGCATTTGAACTTAAATTTTTTTGACATTATCAAATCTATTAACTTTTATATTCTTGCATAATTTACAAGTTGGGGGAGATTGTTGGATATATTTGAGATGTCATGTCTAATATGTTTCATGTTTAGTTTTCAGATCTTAACAAACAGGAAATATCAGTTCTTACTGGAATCGGTACTTACTGGAAGTCAGGACTTAATGTCATATCAGGACTTACAGTTAAGGAAGGAAGCTGATTAACAGTAGAAGATCGAGACTAATACAGAAGAAGATATGCAAGAAAAGAGTTAGAGGACTAGAAGAATTATATAAGATATCTGATTGATATATTTTAGGAGACGGAATTATATTCCATATCAATTAAAAGTTATCTTGTAAATGTGTACTATATAAACACAGACATAGGTTTACACTATATGTGTTATCATTATCGAGAAGATCATACATTGTAACCTAGAAGCTCTCGTGATATTTGTTCATCACTGAGAGAGAACAGTTCCATTGTAACAAAGTTTATTATATCAAATATATCTATATTCTGTTACTTGTGTTCTAAATCGATTTGATTGTATTAAACATTGTATTCAACCCCCTTCTACAGTGTTATGTGACCTAACAAGATCATCTACCATGAATCGATGATTTGTTTGATCAACTAAAAGGAGCCGCATGGTTTTCCAAGATAGATTTGAGGTCAGGGTACCATCAACTGAAGATCAAGGCCGAAGACATTCCCAAGATTGCTTTTCATACCAGATATGGACATTATGAATTTCTTGTGATGGCATTCGGTTTGACTAATGCACCAGCAGCATCATGAATTTGATGAACAGGGTATTTAAGAAGAACTTGGACAAATTTGTGATTATTTTTATTGACGACATCTTGATTTACTCGGAGACTGAAGAGGAACATGTCGAGCATTTGAGGATTGTTTTGGAAATATTAAGAAAAGAACAGCTTTACGCGAAGTTCTTGAAATGCGAATTCTGGTTAAGAGAAGTATAATTTCTGGGCCATATTATCAGCATTAAAGGAATCAAAGTTGATTCGGCAAAGATTGAAGCTGTATTGAATTGGGAAAGGCCAAAGACGCTGACGGAAGTTAGAAGTTTCTTGGGATTGGCAGGTTATTATAGAAGATTTGTTAAAGATTTCGCGAAAATAGTTATGCCATTAACCAAGTTAACTCGAAAGAATGAAATCTTCATATGGGATGAAAAATGTGAAGAAGGTTTTCAGGAATTGAAGAACCGACTTGTGACAACACCTGTACTTGTACTACCAGATGAGCAAGGAGATTTTGTTATTTATAGCGATGCTTCCTATCGAGGACTAGGGTGCGTATTAATGAAGCACGGTAACGTAATTGCATATGCTTCTAGACAATTGAAACCACATGAACAAAAATATCCTGCGCATGATCTGGAACTAGCAGCAATCATGTTCGCACTAAAACTTTGGAGACATTATCTTTACGGTGAGAAGAGTGAAATTTACACAGACCATAAAAGTCTAAAGTACATCTTTACGCAAAAGGAACTTAACATGAGACAACGAAGATGGCTAGAATTGATCAATGATTATGATGTTACAATCAGCTATCATCTAGGAAAAGCAAACGTCATAGCCGATGCGCTAAGTCGAAAAGAGAGGTTGAATATGTTAACTTCTTAAGAAGAACTGGTCAAAGAATTTAGGAAATTGGAAATTGAAGTTCGTATTCCAGGGGAATCCACTGAAATGAACTATGCAATGACATTTTAGCCAGAACTGTTGGAAAAGATTCGAAGATGTCAAGAAGAAGTAATGAGTCAAGAAGATGACAGCCTAACAAGAGAAGAAATCACAAGTCTGAAAGTTGATAAAGGAATTCTATAATTTTCATCAAGAATCTGGATACCTGATGTACCAGAATTAAAGGAAGAAACCCTATGGGATGCTCACAACTCAAGATATTCCATACATCCAAGAAGCACAAAGATGTATCGATATTTGAAAGAAAAATTTTGGTGGCCAGACATAAAGAAAAAAATAGCATAGTTGGTAAGTAAATGCTATACATACCAATGAGTCAAAGCAGAACATCAATGTCCAAGCGGATTACTTCAACCACTAGATATTCCGGAATAGAAATGGGAACATCTAGCAATGGATTTTGTGGTAGGACTTCCACGAACCAGAGCAAACCATGATGCAATATGGGTAATCATCGATAGACTAATGAAGTCAGCACATTTTCTTCCAATCAACGAAAGGTTTTCACTTGACAAGCTCGTGCACTTATATCTCAAAGAAATTATGATGCGACATGGAGCTCCTGTATCCATTGTATCTGATCGAGATCCACATTTCAATTCAAGATTCTGAACATAATTTCAGGAACGTTTAGGCACTAAACTGAATATGAGTACCGCTTATCATCCGCAAATGGACGGACAGAGTGAAAGGACGATTCAAATAATTGAAGATATGTTACGTGTATGTGCGATTAATTTTTAAGGCAGTTGGGACGAGCATTTACCATTAGTGGAATTTTCTTACAACAATAGCTATCATGCAAGTATTGGAATGCCACCCTATGAAACTTTATACGGAAAGAAGTGCAGATCACCTGTATATTGGGATGAAGTTGGTGAACGCAAAATTCTAGGTCCAGAGTTGATTCAGCAGACCTAGGAAAAAGTAGAGCTTATCTGAGAGCGACTAGAGGCAGTGCAAAATTGACAACCAAATATGAAGACCAAATTAGGAAGGATATGGACTACCAAGAAGAAGAGCATGTGTTATTCAAAGTATCGCCATGGAAAGGATTAATCAGATTTGGCAACATGGGTAAACTGAAGCCCCGATATGTTGGTCCATTTTAAATCTTGAAGAAAGTCGGGAAAGTTGCGTATGAATTAGATTTACCACCCAATATGCAGCATATTCATAATGTGTTTCACGTGTCAATGCTTAGGAGATATAATCATGATTCTAGACATGTAATAGAATATGAGCCGATAGAGATTCAAGCTGATTTGTCTTATGTGGAGCAGCCAATAAAAATTCTAGATCGGCAGGAGCGAGTATTGAGAAATAAGTCTGTACCTTTAGTACGAGTTTTGTGGAGAAACCCTATGGTTAAAGAATCAACCTGGGAACTTGAAAGTGAAATGTTATAAAAGTATCCCCAAGTATTTTCTTAGCGAGATTCTGAGGACAGAATCCTATTAAAGGGGGAAGGATGTAACGACTGGGAAATTACGCTTGTATTATATTATAATAATAATAATTATGTGTTTTATTATGTGTATTTAGTCATAAAACCCTAATTGCTTTGTGCTACGTGTGTTCCGTGTTTTATTATGTTATTATGTGTATTTAACATGTTCATTCAATTGTTGGTATTATTTAAACAAAGATTACTTTCATGTTTCACGAAAATTTTAAACTTTCTCCCTGCTGGGGGGGTCTACTTAGTCCTTCGAACTAACAACACTGAGTCTATATACATTCTTCTTTTTAGGTCATTTTATGTTAATAATAACAAGAACTTAAATAGTAATTCGACAACCAAATTGTAAAACTCATTTCATGCAAAAATCTTCTGAAAGTTGATTAAAAAAATCTTTTCCGTAGTCTCATTTTAAAATTTTGAAAATCAAATATTTGGTCATCATTACTATATAATTTACTTGTTATTCTCTTGATCCGCTAATGAAATATCTAATTAAAGGAATGCCCATATAAGGGTCTCTCCATTTTGATATATCTTCAATTTTTCCTTGGGTTCCTTTCGCATTTATTAGCCGACAAACTTTTCCTCTTCTATTGTATATCATTTTATTCGCAATTCTTCCACAACACTGATGTCTGGTACTGTCTTTGATATTCTCGTCATCGTTCTGGATGTTATATTTACAACTACACAAGTAATTCGATGTTCTGCTTGTAAATAAGGTCGCACCTTCTTGCTAGTCTTACTTATACCCAGTAAGGTAGATATCATTCCTCGCGCAGCACCCGGTATGTGGTAAGAATCTTCTCGCAACGGTGGTGCCTTTGCATCTTGTAACTTTGGCTCTTCATCAGCTTCCATTAACTTGTTGCCTCCAACGTGGAGCTCGTCCTACTACCTAATTCTAAGTTAAGTCGTACCAAATTCACCTAGCCTCTCTTTCACAAGTTCTCACAAGAATCAATCGCATTTTCTTCAAACCCGCATGAAAAGTAGGGTAACATGCCCAGTCTCCATCGATCTGTCGATCCCTCATTACTGTAGGATCGGAGAACTCAATATACCTATAGCGTTGCGATATTCGCCTTAATTTTTCCCCAATAATCCTTGCTTACCAATTCCGTATCGGACCTGCTAATCCTCATTCGCACTCAATTCGAACTTAAAATGAGTATGCCTAGGGTCTTCCCTATCTCATATGGCCTATCACTCCTATCTTACCCTCACATATTCTTATTTCAGTGACCAATAACCTGTAACTCTGATACCAACTGTCACACTCCCAAATCCGGGGTCAGGATTGGGTGTCACTACATAATTTTAATTAATAAAAACCTGTATTGTTAGATATATCTGTGATGTCATGTCTAATGATGATTTGTGTTTAGTTTTCAGATCTTAACTAACAGGACAAATCGGGACTCAACTAGAAATCAATACTTATACTGAAGTCAGGACTTAAGATATCAGAACTTAAGTTATTAGAACTTAAGTTATTAGAAGATATTTATCAGGAGATAATATCAGGACTTAAGGAGACTTTCAGATAAGGAAGGCGGCTGATTGAAGGAAAGAAGATCGAGACTAAAACAGAAAGAGATATGCATGGAGAAGAATTCTATGAAGAATAGAATACTTGGAAGAAAAGATAACTGATTGATATATTTTAGGATACAGAATCATATTCGATATCAATTAGAAGATTATCTTGTAACTGTGTGCCTATATAAACACAGCATAGGGTTTACCCTATATGTGTTATCTTAATCGAAAATATTATTCTTTGTAACCCTAGCAGCTCTCGTGATAATTTGTTCATCACTGAGAGAGAATAGTTCTTTGTAACAGAGTTTATTGTGTTAAATAAAATCTGTGTTCTGTTACTTGAGTTCTTATATTTGATTTGATTGTAGTAAACACTGTATTCAACCCCCTTCTACAGTGTGTGTGACCTAACAAGTGGTATCAGAGCAATCTGTTAACATACATACAGTAAAGATCCAAAAACAATCATGTCTGAAGAAACACAAACTCCAACCAAGCCCACCAAAACTGAAGAAACTCCAGAGACTCAAATCCATAATCGATATGAGACTATTAGGGTTCCCATACTGAAACCTTCTGAGTATCCCATATGGAAGGTGAGGATGTCTATGTTTCTGGAAGCTACAGATCAAGAATACCTTGACAGAATTAATGAAGGACCACAGAAGCCAACCAAGCTCTCTGTTATAGTTGCAGATCAGCCAGCATAGACTGTACCAAAGGAGAAAAGTGAATATACAGCTGAAGATATCTCATCTATTGCAAAGGATGCAAAGGTAAGACATTTGTTGCATAGTGCCATTGATAATGTCATGTCAAACAGGGTAATTAACTGCAAGACTGCAAAGGAGATATGGGATGCCCTGGAGACAAGATGCCAGGGAACTGATTCAATTAATAAGAACAGGAGGACTATACTCACTCAAGAGTATGAGCACTTTGACTCAAAACCTGATGAGTCATTAACTGGTTCATATGACAGATTTGTCAAACTCTTGAATGATATGTCACTGGTGGATAAGGAATATGATCTTGAAGATACTAATCTTAAATTCCTTTTAGCTCTTCCTGAAAGTTGGGACTTCAAGGTAACTACTATAAGAGACAACTATGCTCTTGATGAAACTACTCTTGATGAAATTTATGGTATGCTCAAAACTCATGAACTTGAGAGGAATCAAAGAAGCAAGAGGCATGGGAGAAAGTCAAGGACAGTTGCTCTTAAGGCTGAGGAGGAATCTCCTAAAGTGGTTGTCTCAAAGAAAGGTAAAGGAAATGCTCTCATCACAAAGTTTGATACTGAGTCATCAAGTTCTGATAGTGATGAGGATTTAGAAACTGAAAGTCTATCTGAGATGGATGCAGATGAAGAGATGATGAAATTGTGTGCTCTTATGGTGAAGGGTATCACAAAGATGGCTTACAGGAAATTCAGAAGGGGAAAGAAGTTTTTCAGGAAAAGTGGAAGTTCTGATAAGAAGGGATTCAGAAAATCTGAAGGCAAAGCTGGAAAGTCTGACAGAGGAGATTACTCAAATGTTAAATGCTACAATTATGGTGAGAAAGGCCACATATCTCCTGACTGCAAGAAAGAAAAAGATGACAAAGGCAAGGCACTTGTCACAAAGAAGAAAAGCTGGACAGACACTTCAGATTCTGAAAGTGAGGTAAAATTTGCTTTGATGGCAAATGCTGATAGCAGTTCTGAAGCTGCTGAGTTAAAGGTACCTCAAACAACTTATGTTTTTCATACTGATAATATTACTGAGTTGAGAAGATATTTTAAAACCATGTTCATTAGTTATAGAGATCAAACTTTAACATGTGAAAGGTTAACTTCTGAAAATTTGGCTTTTAAGAAAAGGAATGACTATTTAGAAAAGGAGTTAGTTATGTTCTATCAAACTCAGAAAGAAAGAGATGATGCTTTTTATGTTAGAGATGAAGTGTTAAAATTGAATCAATCTCTAAAAACTGAGTTAGAAAAGAAAAGAGAGATTATCAGGACTTGGACTAACTCTGGCAGAACAACTCAGAATTTGTTAAGTAGTGGAAACTGGAAAGAGGGCTTAGGTTATGGAGATGATAAGAATAATAAAGGAACTATAAAAATTGAGCCTTTAGTTGTTAAACAAAAGTCAAAGGTAAATCCTGTTAAGTTTGTAGCTGTAAAGTCTGATATTGATAAATCAGAAGTTAAAGAGGAATTAACTTCTGACAAACCAAAACAGGATAAGCCAACTGAAGTTAACATAGGCTTAATGACAAAGAAGCAGCTTAAGCATAAGCTGAAAGATGTTAAGAATGTAAACAAGGTAAATCCACCTAGGAAAAATAGGAATGGAAAGGAAGGTGTGAATAAAAGCAATGATTATAAGCCTGTTCCTAATGCTCCTAAAAAGAAATGTTATTACTGTGGAAATTCTAACCATCTGGCTTCTTTTTGCAGGAAGAATAAAAACATAAACTCATTACCTTCAAAATGAGGAGTTAAGAGTCAGTCTGTTAGATATAGGCCACAAAATCCTTATTTTCATTGTGGTAGTTTATGGCATTCCATTTATACTTGTAAGGAATATCATAGTTTGTACTATGATTATTATCAAATAAAACCTTCTTTAAAGAAAGTTAGCATTATTCCTTCTAGTGTAAGTTCTGATGCAAAGTCTGATACTGTAAATTTTGATAAGAAAAATGTTAACATAAACTCTGATGTTAAATCCGCTGCAAATGTTAACAAACTTAATAAGGCCAAAGGATCCAAGCAAGTCTGGGTCCTTAAAACTAATCATTAGTGGTCTTTGTGATTGCAGGGCAACAGGAAAAACATCCTAGTTCTGGACAGTGGATGTTCAGGACATATGACTGGAAATAAAGCCCTGCTACCAGACTTTGTGGAGAAAGCTGGCCCAGGTGTTTTTTATGGAGATCGCAACATGGGAAAAACTCTGGGATATGGCAATATCAATCTTGGGAATGTCATCATTGAAAAAGTAGCTCTAGTCTCAGGACTTAAACACAATCTGCTGAGTGTTAGTCAAATCTGTGACAGAGGTTATCATGTGGATTTCTTTGAAGAACACTGTGAAGTTGTAAGCAAATCTACAGGCAAAGTTGTTCTGAAGGGAAACAGGCATGGTAACATTTATGAAGCCAAGTTTTCAACAAGTTATGATGGTTCTGCAATCTGTCTGTTAAGCAGAGCATCAATTGAAGAAAGTTGGGATTCACACAAGAAACTCTCTTATTTAAATTTTAACAATATAAATGAACTTGTCAAGAAAGATCTGGTGAGAGGACGGCCAAAATCAGTATTTGCTCCCGATGGCCTCTGTGATTCCTGTCAAAAGGCAAAACAAAGAAAATCTTCATTCAAGAGCAAGACTGAATCTTCAATTCTTGAGCCTTATCATCTACTACATGTTGATCTATTTAATCCAGTGAATGTCATGTCTATTGCAAAGAAGAAACATGTTATGGTCATAGTGGATGAGTTCACTAGATACACATGGGTGTATTTCTTGCACATAAAAAGTGAAACTACATCTATCTTGATTGATCATGTCAAACAACTGGATAAATTGGTTAAAGACTCTGTGAAAATCATAAGAAGTGATAATGGCACTGAGTTCAAGAATTTGATAATGGAAGATTTCTGCAAAGACCATGGAATCAAGCGGGAATTTTCTGCTACTAGAACTCCACAGCAAAATAGAGTTGTTGAAAGAAAGAATAGAACTCTTATTGAAGCTGCACGAACTATGCTTGATAAAGCAAAGTTACCAACCTATTTTTAGGCTGAAGCTGTGCAGACTGCTTGTTTTACTTAGAATGCAACACTTATCAACAATCATGGAAAGACATCATATGAGATGGTGAAGAAAAAGAAGCCAAATCTGAAGTATTTTCATGTATTTAGATGCAAGTGTTTTGTTCTTAAGACTCATTCTGAACAGCTATCCAAATTTGATCTAAAAGCCGATGAAGGAATTTTTGTTGGATATCCACTTTCCACAAAAGCCTTCAGAGTCTACAATTTAAGAACAAGGGTTGTCATGGAATATATCAATATCTCTTTTGATGATAAGAAGATTACTGGACTTGAAGATTTCAATGATCATGACCAGCTAAGATTTGAGAATGAAGTTTTAAATTCCGATTGAGTAAATCCTGACAGTCTAAATCCTGATACTGCAAACTCTGATGGGTTAAACTCTGATGTTATTGAAACTGTGGTGACTATACCAAAGGAAAATGCACCTGTGCAGGGGGGCATATTGAAGATCCAACCACATTTCAAGAAGCATCAGAACCAAGAACAGGCTCTTCAAATTCTGATTCATCAAGTTCTGATGGGCCAAGTTCTGATAATTCTGGAAACTCAAATTCTGAAGGATCCAACTCAAAGAGCATAATTTCAGGGGGAGCATCAGAGAATCTTGATGGAGACAGCATGGATCATGGGGGAGCATCCAGTTCTACAGATAATCTTCCATCTGCAAGGAAGTGGACTAAAGCACATACACCTGACTTGATTATTGGAGATCCTGAAGCAGGTATAAGAACTAGAACAGCAACATCAAATGAATGTCTCTATCACTCTTTTCTTTCTCAGACTGAACCAAAGAAAGTGGAAGAAGCTCTTCAAGATGCTGATTAGGTGTAAGCAATGCAGGAAGAGTTAAATAAATTAGAAAGAAATAAAGTCTGGACCCTAGTGCCAAGACCAAAGAACAGATCTGTTGTTGGTACAAAATGGGTTCTCAGAAACAGAACTAATAGTGATGGCATAATTACAAGGTATAAAGCAAGGCTGGTTGCAAAATGATACTCTCAACAGGAGGGAATTGATTATGATGAAACATTTACACCAGTTGCTAGATTGGAAGCTATAAGGATATCTTTGGCTTATGCTGCTCATAAAAAGTTTAAAGTCTTTCAAATGGATATGAAAAGTGCTTTTCTTAATGGAGAATTGGAAGAAGAAGTATATGTTGAACAACCTTCAGGTTTTGAATATTCAAAATTTCCTCATCATGTCTACAGACTTGATAAAGCACTTTATGGCCTTAAGCAAGCTCCAAGAGCATGGTATGAGACATTATCTCAGTTTCTTCTAGAAAGTGGATTTAACAGAGGAACAATTGACAAAACTTTATTCTATCTCAACCATGGAAAGGACTTACTATTGGTGCAGATATATGTTGATGATATCATTTTTGGTTCTACAAATGACAGACTGTGTAAAAGGTTTGCCAAGCTAATGCAGTCAAGATATCAAATGAGTATGATGGGAGAACTTAGCTATTTTCTGGGCCTTCAAGTCAAGCAGAATGCAGAAGGAACTTTTATTTGTCAATTTAAGTACACCAGAAATTTGTTGAAAAAATTTGGAATACAAGACTGTTCAAGTGCATCCACTCCTATGGCCACTGCAACAAAATTGGATAAGGATACTGGTATATCAGTAGATATTACTGATTACAGAGGTATGATTGGCTCACCACTATATCTAACTGCAAGTAGACCTGATATCATGTATGTTACCTGTCTTTGTGCAAGATTTCAAGCAGATCCAAGAGAACCTCACTTAACAGCTGTGAAAAAAAAATCAAGTACCTTAAGGGTACAGCTGATCTGGGATTGTGGTATCCTAGAGAATCAGACTTTATGCTAATAGGTTACTCAGATGCAGATTTTGCAGGATGCAAAATTGACAGGAAAAGCACAACTGGAAGCTGCCAATTTCTAGGAGGCAGATTTGTTTCTTGGTTTAGCAAGAAATAAAAGTCAATTTCCACATCAACTGCAGAAGTAGAATACATTGTTGCAGGAAGCTGTTGTGCACAGATTCTTTGGATGAAGAATCAGTTACTGGATTATGGGTTAACATATTCTAAAATCCCTATTTACTGTGATAATCAAAGTGCTATTGCTATGACAGGTAATCCAGTTCAACACTTAATGACAAAGCACATCAGCATTAGGTACCACTTCATAAGGGAACATGTGATGGAAGGTACAGTGGAATTGCACTTTGTTCTAACAGATCAACAACTAGCAGATATCTTCACAAAACCACTGTGTGAAGCTACTTTTACAAGATTGGTAAATGAACTTGGAATGGTTTCAGGTTCTTTCTCTAAATCTGCTTAGTTTATGTTCTGATACATCAGACTTTATGATCAGTATTTATAGATATTACTATCTTTGTGTATTCTGTGCTTAAATTGAAATTTTATAAGTGCTGATTGTTGTCTGATGTGAATTTCTAAACTCTGATAGTGATATGAATGTTTCTGTGACTATTCAATCCAATGAGGATAACTGTGCTAGATGCTGACCTAGTAGTCTTGAATATACTAAAGATCCCATGCTTGAAGTAATTGTTTATGTGGAAATTTTTAACACAAGCAAATTCTGATATTGAGCTTGGTTAGGTTTACTTTGTGTATCTTATTACTAAGTCAAAAACTAGAATAGTGCTTCTTATCTGTTAAGTTCTGATGTTGGTAAATCTTATGGATGTACTAAGTGCTGATAAACCTCACTTATCAAAAGAAAAAGAAAAAGAAAAGAAATAAAAATCAGGTACTCCTTTGAGATCTAGAGAAAAATACATATTGAAGGGAACACCCAAGTGCATTGCTGGTATTAAGTAATATGCATTAGAAAAGCACGATAAATTTTCTTGGTGACTTTTTACATTCTCTGATTACTGGAGAAATACTCCGATAATAGCATAAATTCTGATAAGCAATCATGACTCACTTACACTAAGAAGCCACTGTAAAAAGGAATTTCAAAAAATGCATAAAATGAGCACAAAACAGTTGAGGTGGACTTATGTATGAACTCATTCTGTAGTGGACTTCATACTAATGATAGATTTTGAGCAAAGTTCTGAGTTATGCCTTATTTCTAAGATGTACTGAAGTGAATCATACTTTACTCTTTTTCTGATATTTAGCTTAATGCACACACTTACACTCCATATGAATGATGAAAATTACTGTGGTGATCAATGTTGTTTTAGATGAACAGTTTGAGTGTCAGTTGCATAAGTTCTGAGGACAAGTTCTAATGGAAGTTCAGATGATTAAGTTCTGAAGAAACCATATCAGTATTTGTGTGAAGAATTACAGGAATAAACATTCACTTTTTGAGTTAAAGGAGCCATATTCTGATGACTTTTAAATTCTGATAATAATCAAGTTCTGATGTTGTCGTGGCAGTATTTATTTACTTGGTTTACTTTTAAGTCAATACTTGAACGGTTATATTTTTCAGACTATTGAACTATGTGAGATAAAGCAGTAATAATTATTTATTTAGTGGGAACAGTTTCTTTTTGAAAAACTGAACGTACAAAGTAATCATTACTTATTTACCGTGCCCATTAACTTTTGTCTTAACTGCTGTATGGCTGACAGGTGTAAGGTCTGTTCCATTTCTCAATAACTGTTGTCACGTGGGTTGTTTAAGTAAAAGAGATAAAAAAAATTCAAATCTTTTATTCACATTACTATTCTATTCACTCTCTCTCTTTTCTTATTCTCTCACATTTTCTGACGGTTTTCTATACAGACATTTTATCAAACACCTTTCAGGCATCTAATTTCTCACTTATTTCTGATGGCGCCCAAGGATTTAATTGTTGATGGAGCCAAGTGTGTACCAAATAACGATGCTGCAATATTGAATAAGGCTGAAGCTCCATCAGATCTGCATTTTGTGCAAGATTTCTTAGCTAATAGTGAGATTGGGTATGCTTTGACCCAACCTCAATCTATTTCAAGCAAACAAGTGCTGACATTTGGCGAACTGGGCTTTTTGATAATGGTGGTGCTTCTGGTTTATCAAGCATAATTTTCACATCAGGAGATGCCGAGCATGTGGTTACTCCAGGTGCAGTTCGTAAAGCTCTCCACTTACCTGAAGGTTGTACATTCTCAACAGTGGAGGATCCTGTTTTACAGCAGCTTATGGCAAGTTTGGGTTATGAGCAAAGCTTGGGAAAGCTAGGTCAACTGAAACGATCTTATATCAGAAAGGAATGGAGCTTTTTCTTTGACTGTATCACCAAGGCATTCGCCGATAAATGCTCCAACTTTGATGTTATTCCCATCATGAGTCAGCAAATCGGGTATGTCCTTATCCATCAAACTCATTTTGATTTTGCAAGTGTTGTGCTA
The DNA here is from genome assembly GCF_009905375.1 of Apium graveolens. Lineage (NCBI taxonomy): Eukaryota > Viridiplantae > Streptophyta > Magnoliopsida > Apiales > Apiaceae > Apium > Apium graveolens. The sequence goes on from NC_133652.1 coordinate 63,194,042, forward strand.
GGTTTTATAGGGGATAGGATGACATATGATAGGAATGTAGTATACTTTTCTAGATTCTGTCAGCTTATATATACTTATTGTTGTGCTGATGAACCCCAACCAGCCAGTGATTTGATTTCACCTTTTAAGCTTGCAAAAAGGGCCTTTAATGATTTGTTAAATGCTGACAATAAGAAACAAGTGCTGAGACCCTTATAGATTCCTTAGTCAGTAAAACAAATCTTGGTAAATGTTAATCCACAAACTTATACATCTGTCTATCCTGATGTCCAACCCACCAACTCATCACAACCAACATAACAACCATCAGAACATACCATCTCTCACCAACCTCAAACACAACCACAATCTTCAGCACATCCAGTGAAGCCTTCATCTTCAAAACCCAAGAGGACACAGACTGTGCCTCAGTCTCAGCAGGAGAGAAGGAGAATTATTCTGAGAGATGAGTCAGATACTGAGGAACAGGTTCCAATATCAGAACCTGTTGTTGTAGAAGCTGAGAAGATCTCTTCTTAGAAAGATACTGAAACTGAGAGTTCTAGGCCCCTCAAAAGGCTTAGAAAGCTAAATTTTGATGATGAAGCTCCCAAAGTCTCTACTTCAGCAAAGAGACTTAAAAAGCAAAGAGCCAGGAGGGATGTAAGTGAATCATCACACTCTGAAGAAATCCTGGAAGCAGCAGCTAAGGAAGGGGGTCAGGAATCTCTGATCCCAACAGAACCTATAGTAATTGAATTACTTCCCACTGTTGAATCAGCTCAAAAGTCTCCTATTCAAGAACAAGAGGATATTCCAGAGCAAGTGCCCACACCTCTTATTTCTCCTATTAATGATCCAGTACATGCTGAAGATCCAGGTACAAGTGATGAAATAGATATTCACAACTTGGTTGTACCTGATGTTCTGTACTTGGAAGCTCCACCAACTCAACTCACTCCACCAACAACACCAATTTTGGATACTGATTTCAATGCAGATATTCCAACAACACCAGTTCTGAATCTAGATTATGAAGATCAGATTGTAGGTGGGCATCAAAATTTGGATGTTGATCAGAACTTAGTTGCAGATCAGAATTTAGAGGATGATGTTGAAACCTATATAGCCTCACATACTGTTATTCTATCAGAGGATGCTTATACTGCAGGCTCTGTAAGTTCTGATGCTGATAATGCTGAAATTACTGGTGAAGCTGCTACAAATGTAGATGCTGATGCAGCTGGTCCATCTGGACATGCACCTCAACAAGCTCCATGCAAAGCTGATCTAATCAAGAAGTTTGTTAGAGAGGATGCACCAGTACCTTGGAGTGAAACTCCTAGAGGAAAGGAGTGGATTAAGGAGTGGAACATAGTTAATTTTGTTCCAACTCAGAACATACTTGCTGAGCACCTGGCCAAAGCTGATGAAAAGCTGATAAATGATGATTTCAAGGCACATCTTAGAGTTACTACATTGAGTACCAGGCACCTTCAAGGTCAACACTCAATAACTCATGACAAAGTGAACAAAATTCAAGAATCACTGATCCGGCAAGATATGAATGTAAAATTGGAAAAGAACAGATTTTTTAAGCCAGCCTTTGACCGAATTGGGTATATTGAAAAGACTCAGGAGAAGCAACAAGATCAGATTTCTGAAATTCTGAAGAATCAAGCTTCTCAGCAAACTCAACTCAATGAGATCCAATCCTCAATGGAATTGCTTGTCTCTCTTCTTCTACCTGCTGATGCCAAAAAGGGAGAGAAAGTGATTAAGTCCAAATACAAATCTAGTCAAGTACTGAAAGGTAAGGATGATGGAAATGATGACCAGAGAAACTCTGAAAAGGGTAGAGGTCATGGTCAAGGTAAAGGTTCTTCATCAAGGATAGCTGAAACTTCTATACAGAGATCAAGCTTTGATGCTGATAGAAGAATAAGTTCTGGTAAACAAGTTCTGACAAAGCCTGATGTTCCTACATAGGGTGAAAGTCAAGAGTTTATGCAGAAACTAAAGCTCAAGGGGAAGGAAACAATAGTTTACTATCAAGACCCTAAGTTACAGAAGCTGGATGAAGAAATTTCAAAAAGATTATTTCTTAAAGAAAATCCAGGAATGGACTTTGAAAGTCTAAAGGAAGAAGAAGCCAGACTTAAAACAGAAAATGTCAAATCCAAGTCTAAAGTTTCTATTGCTGAAAAGAAACTTCCAAAGCCTAAGGGCATTGTGATAAAAGAGAAGACAATTTCTGAGGCAACCAAAGCCAAATCACAAGTGGAGGTAGATCTAAGATCCAAGGGCAAAGCTAAAATTGATGACTTTGTAAAAGTCTATCTGCCAATCATGGATGAGGAAATAATTGATGAAGAAGATACTGGTCTTACTCTGAAGAAAAAGAAGATTTCTCAATCAACCTCTGACATGGCTCAACTTGTTCAGAGTCAAGATGTAGTAAGTTCTGATATTACAAAGAAGCATGCAACCTCTGACATAGCTCAAGTTGGCTTGATATCAGAAGATAAAGAAAAGGAAACCTCTAACATTGCTCATGTTAAACCTTCAAAGATGCTACTACCAGGATTCACCAAAGCTCAACAGACTCAACCTTTAAAGACTACATCAAGTGGTTTTGAAGCAAGAGTTGTTCAAGGAAAGGAAGCAAGAGATAAATCAGGATTGGGTAGTTCTAAAGAGAAGAGAATACACAACACTACCAATGATCCAACTTCCTTAAGTGAACCAGGAGTAGGTGCAACTCCTGAGAGATTGAATCAACTTGAATCTGTACAAATGGTTTACCATTCTGTTTTGAAAGAAGATGTCATGTTATACTTTATGACAGATGGGAGGGTATTCCAGATCAGGAAGAATGTTATTCCATTGAAGTATTTTGAAGAACTGGAACATGTTCTATTTCTACTTCAAGTGAAAAACAGATCAACAGATGGTGCTGCAGGTTATTTAAAATCAAATATTCAAAGACAGAAGAGGCTTTACTCTGTAAAGTTTGATAGCCCATATTGTCCTAAGTACAGATCTCACAGTGGAGATATTGTTGAAATGAAGCCTAATACTGCTAAAATCATCACTACATTTTCTGGTATTAAGGGACTTGAATTCAATCTAGAGTCTGATAAAGCATATATCATCAGACTGGATCAGGATATAAGAAAAGCTAAAATAAATTATCTCAGGGCTGCTATCTTTCAAACTGGTGAAGATACAGTTGAACTGAAAAATGCTAAAAGGAGGATGGTCAATGAACTTAAATATGCTGAGAGAAGTCTGTTGAAGACTATCTCAGAACAACTCCTGATATCAAAGAGATCAAAAATTGAAGCCAAGTCAAAGATCTACAACTGCTTAAATTCGGAAGAGTATACAGACTGAAGTTGATATCAAACTTTAAGGATGGTAAAGCTGTAAGGACTGTAAGTTGTAGTTATCTAGTCAAATTCTCATGCATTTGTACTTAATGTTTTTGACATCATCAAATATCCGTTGAACTTGTATATTATGCTAATTTACAAGTTGGGGGAGATTGTTAGATATATTTGTGATGTCATGTCTAATGATGATTTGTGTTTAGTTTTCAGATCTTAACTAACAGGACAAATCAGGACTTAACTAGAAATCAGTACTTATACTGAAGTCAGGACTTAAGATATCATAACTTAAGTTATCATAACTTAAGTTATCAGAAGATATTTATCAGGAGATAATATCAGGACTTAAGGAGACTTTCAGATAAGGAAGGCGGCTGATTGAAGGAAAGAAGATCGAGACTAAAATAGAAAGAGATATGCATTGAGAAGTGTTAGATATATTTGATAATGTCATTTCTAATATGATTTGTGTTTAGTTTTCAGATCTTACTTAAACATGACAAATCAGTACTTAACTGAAATCAGCACTTATACTGAAGTCAGAACTTAAGTTATCAGTATTTAAGGTTCAGGAGATAATTATCAGGAGATAATATCAGGACTTAAAGGAAACTTTCAGATAAGGAAGGTGGCTGATTGAAAGGAAAGAAGATCTAGACAAACGCAAGAAGAGATATGCATGAAGAAGGAATTCTATGAAGAATGGAATACTTGGAAGAAAAGATAACTGATTGATATATTTTAGGAAGCAGAATTATATTCCATATCAATTAGCGATTATCTTGTAACTGTGTAATATATAAACACAGACATAGGGTTTACACTATAAGTGTTATCATTATCGAGAATATTATTCATTATAACCCTAGCAGCTCTCGTGATATTTGTTCATCACTGAGAGAGGACAGTTCTACATTGTAACAAAGTTTAATAAAGTTTGTTTTCTGTTACTTGTATTCTTTGAATTCGATTTGATTGTGCTATACACTGTATTCAATCCCCTTCTACAGTGTGTGTGTGACCTAACAAGTGGTATTAGAGCCTATTTGTTAACACACAAACAATTTAAGATCCAAAAGCAATCATGTCTGAAGCAGAAACTCCAACCAAGCCCACCAAAACTGAAGAACCTCCAAAGACTCAAATCCATAGTCGATATGAGGCTATTAGAGTTCCCATACTGAAACCATCTGAATATCCCATATGGAAGGTGAGGATGACTATGTTTCTGGAAGCTACAGATCCAGAATATCTTGACAGAATCAATAAAGGACCTCACAAGCCAACAAAACTCGCTATTGTAGTTGCAGGTGAAGCAATAAAGTCTGTACCAAAGGAGAAGAGTGATTACACTGCTGAAGATATCGCATCAATTGCTAAGGATGCTAAGGTACGACACTTGCTGCATAGTGCCATTGATAATGTAATGTCAAACAGGGTAATTAACTGCAAGACTGCAAAGGAGATATGGCATGCCTTGGAGACAAGATGTCAGGGAACTGATTCGATTAAGAAGAATAGGAAGACTATACTCACTCAAGAGTATGAACACTTTGACTCAAAGCCTAATGAGTCATTGACTGATTTATATGACAGATTTGTCAAACTCTTGAATGATTTGTCACTAGTTGATAAGGAGTATGATCTTGAAGATTCAAATCTTAAATTCCTGTTAGCTCTTCCTGAAAGTTGGGATTTGAAGGCCACAATTATAAGAGACAACTATAATCTTGAAGAAACAAATCTTAATGAAATTTATGGGATGTTCAAGACTCATGAACTTGAGATGGAACAAAGAAGCAAGAGGAAAGGAGGAAAGTCAAGGACAGTTGCTCTTAAGGCTGAGGAAGAAACCCCCAAAGCAGCTACCTCAAGGAAAGGCAAGGGAAAAGTGCTCATCACAAAGTCTGATACTGAGTCATCAAGTTCTGATAGTGATGATGACTCAGAAATTGAAAGTTTGCCTGAGATGGATGCTGATGAAGAGATGATGAAGCTGTGTGCTCTTATGGTGAAAAGAATCACAAGGATTGCATACAGAAAGTTCAGGAAGGGAAAGAAGTTTTCCAGGAAAGGTGCAAGTTCTGATAAGAAGAATTTCAGAAAATCTGAAGGCAAAGGAGGGAAGTCTGACAGAGGAGATTACACAAATGTTAAATGCTACAACTGTGGTGAGAAAGGCCACATATCTCCTGATTGCAAGAAAGTGAAGAGTGACAAAGGAAAGGCTCTTGTCACAAAGAAGAAAAGCTGGACAGACGCTTCAGATTCTGAAAGTGAGGTGAACTATGCCTTGATGGCAAATGCTGGTAGCAGTTCTGAAGCTGCTGAGTTAAAGGTACCTCAAACCACTTATGCCTTTCATACTGATGATATTAATGAGTTGAGAAGATATCTTAAAACCATATTCATTAGTTATAGAGATCAAACTTTAACATGTGAAAGATTAACTTCTGAAAATCTTGCTTGTAAAAAGAGGAATGATTATTTAGAAAAAGAGTTAGTCATATTCCATCAAACTCAGAAAGATAGAGATGATTCATTCTATGTTATGGATGAAGTGCTTAAAATGAATGAATCTCTAAAAACTGAGTTAGAAAAGGAAAGAGAGATTATCAAGACTTGGACTAACTCTGGCAGAACAACTCAGAATTTGTTAAGTAGTGGAAACTGGAAAGAGGGCTTAGGTTATGGAGATGATAAGAATGATAAAGGAACTATAGAAATTATGCCTATAGTTGTTAAACAGAAGTCAAAGTTAAAACCTGTTAAGTTTGTAGCTGTAAAGTCTGATACTGAGAAATCAGAAGTTAAAGAGGAATTAACTTCTGACAAACTAAAACAGGAAAAGACAACTGAAGTTAACGTAGGCTTAATGACGAAGAAGCAGCTTAAGCATAAGCTGAAAGATGTTAAGAATGTAAACAAGGTAAAGTCACCTAGGAAAAATAGGAATGGAAAGGAAGGTGTGAATAAAAGCAATGATTATAAGCCTATTCCTAATGCTCCTAGAAAAACATGTCATAACTGTGGAAGTTCTAACCATCTGGCTTCTTTTTGCAGGAAGAATAAGAACATAAACTCCTTACCTTCAAAGTTAGGAGAGAGTCAGTCTGTTAGATATAGGCCACAAAATCCTTGTTTTCATTGTGGTAGTTTATGGCATTCCATTTATACTTGTAAGGAATATCATAGTTTGTACTATGATTATTATCAAATAAAACCTTCTTTAAAGAAAGTTAGCATTGTTCCTTCTAGTGTAAGTTCTGATACAAAGTCTGATAGTGTAAATGCTGATAAGAAAAATGTTAACATAAACTCTGATGATAAATCCGCTGCAAATGTTAACAAACTTAATAAGGCCAAAGGATCCAAGCAACTATGGGTCCTTAAAACTAATCATTAATGGTCTTTGTGATTGCAGGGCAACAGGAAAAACATTCTAGTTCTGGACAGTGGATGTTCAGGACATATGACTGGAAATAAAGCCCTGCTATCAGACTTTGTGGAGAAAGCTGGCCCAAGTGTTTCTTATGGAGATGATAACATTGGAAAAACACTGGGATATGGCAATATCAATCTTGGGAATGTCATCATTAAAGAAGTAGCTCTGGTCTCAGGACTTAAACACAATCCGCTGAGTGTTAGTCAAATCTGTGACAGAGGTTATCATGTGGATTTCTTTGAAGAACACTGTGGTTGTAAGCAAATCTACAGGCAAAGTCGTTCTGAAAGGATACAGGCATGGTAACATTTATGAAGCCAAGATTTCAACAAGTACTGATGGTTCTGCAATCTGTCTGTTGAGTAGAGCGTCAATTGAAGAAAGCTGGAATTGGCACAAGAAACTCTCTCATTTAAATTTCAACAATATAAATGAATTAGTCAAGAAAGATCTTGTGAGAAGACTGCCAAAATCAGTATTTGCTCCTGATGGCCTTTGTGATTCATGTCAGAAGGCTAAACAAAGAAAATCTTCATTCAAGAGCAAGACTGAATCATCAATTCTTGAGCCTTATCACCTACTACATGTAGATCTATTTGGTCCAGTGAATGTCATGTCTATTGCAAAGAAGAAATATGTTATGGTCATAGTGGATGAGTTCACCAGATACACATCGGTGTATTTCTTGCATACAAAAAGTGAAACTGCATCTATCTTGATTGATCATGTCAAGCAACTGGATAAATTGGTCAAAGATTCTGTGAAGATAATAAGAAGTGATAATGGCACTGAGTTCAAGAATTTGATCATGAAAGAGTTCTGCAAAGACCATGGAATAAAGCAGGAATTTTCTGCTCCTGGAACTCCACAACAAAATGGAGTTGTTGAAAGAAAGAATAGAACTCTTATTGAAGCTGCACGAACTATGCTTGATGAAGCAAATGTACCAACCTATTTTTGGGCTGAAGCTGTGCAGACTGCTTGTTTTACTCAGAATGCAACACTTATTAACAAGCATGGAAAGACACCATATGAGATGGTGAAGAAAAAGAAGCCAAATCTAAAGTATTTTCATGTATTTGGATGTAAGTGTTTTGTTCTTAAGACTCACCCTGAACAGCTATCCAAATTTGATTTAAAAGCTGATGAAGGAATTTTTGTTGGATATCCACTTTCCACAAAAGCCTTCAGAGTCTACAATTTAAGAACAAGGGTTGTCATGGAATCTATCAATGTCTCCTTTGATGATAAGAAGATTACTGGACTTGAAGATTTCAATGATCATGATCAGCTGAGATTTGAAAATGAAGGCTTAAATTCTGATACTGAAAATCCTGACAGTCTAAATCCTGATACTGCAAACTCTGATGGATTAAAATCTGATGTTATTGAAACTATGGTGACTACGCCAAAGGAAGATGCACCTGTGCAGGAGGAGCATACTGAAGATACAACCATATCTCAAGAAGCATCAGAACATACAACTGGCCCTTCCAGTTCTGATTCATCAAGTTCTGATAAGCCAAGTTATGATAATTCTGAAAACTTAAATTCTGAAGGATCCAACTCATAGAGCATAGTTTCAGGGGGAGCATCAGAAAATGTTTATGGAGATAGCATGGATCATGGGGGAGCATCCAAATCTAGATAAAACCTTCCATCTGCAAGGAAGTGGACTAAATCACATACACCTGATTTAATAATTGGAAATCCCGATGCAGGTGTCAGAACTAGAACAGCTACTTCAAGTGAATGTCTCTATAATTCCTTTATTTCTCATGAACCAAAGAAAGTGGAAGAAGCTCTTCAAGATGCTGATTGGGTGCAAGCAATGCAAGAAGAGTTAAATGAATTTGAAAGAAACAAAGTCTGGACCCTAGTGCCAAGACCAAATAACATATCTGTTGTTGGTACAAAGTGGGTGTTCAGAAACAAAACTGATAGTGATGGCATAATTATAAGGAATAAAGCAAGGCTGGTTGTAAAAGGATATTCTCAACAGGAGGGAATTGATTATGATGAAACATTTGCACCAGTTGCTAGATTGGAAGCCATAAGGATATTTTTGGCTTATGCTGCTCACAAGAAGTTTACTATCTTTCAAATGGATGTGAAAAGTATTTTTCTCAATGGAGAATTGGAAGAGGAAGTATATGTTTAACAACCTCCAGGCTTTGTAGATTCCAAATTTCCAAATCATGTCTACAGGCTTGATAAAGCACTTTACGGCCTTAAGCAAGCTCCAAGAGCATGGTATGAGACTTTAGCTCAGTTTCTTCTAGAAAGTGGATTTAACAGAGGAACTATTGACAAAACATTGTTCTACCTCAACCATGGAAAGAACTTACTTTTGGTGCAGATATATGTTGATGATATCATTTTTGGTTCTACAAATGACAGGCTTTGCAAGAAGTTTGCCAAACTGATGCAGTCAAGATATCAAATGAGTATGATGGGCGAACTTAGCTATTTTCTGGGCCTTCAAGTCAAGCAGAATGAAGAAGGCACTTTTATTTGTCAATCCAAGTACACCAGAAATTTGCTGAAGAAATTTGGAATGCAAGATTGTTCAAGTGCATCCACTCTCATGGCCACTGCAACAAAATTGGATAAGGATACTGGTATATCAGTAGATATTACTGATTACAGAGGTATGATTGGCTCATTACTCTATCTAACTGCTAGTAGACCTGATATCATGTATACTACCTGTATTTGTGCAAGATTTCAAGCAGATCCAAGAGAACCTCACTTAACAGCTGTAAAAAGAATTTTCAAGTATCTTAAGGGAACAACTGATCTGGGATTGTGGTATCCTGGAGAATCATACTTTAACCTAATAGGTTACTCAGATGCAGATTTTGCAGGATGCAAAATTGACAGGAAAAGCACAAGTGGAAGCTGCCAATTTCTTGGAGGCAGATTGGTTTCTTGGTTTAGCAAGAAACAAAAGTCAATTTCCATATCAACTGCAGAAGCAGAGTACATTGCTACAGGAAGCTGTTGTGCACAAATTCTTTGGATGAAGAATCAGTTACTGGATTATGGGTTAAAATATTTTAAAATCCCTATTTACTGTGATAATCAAAGTGCTATTGCTATGACAGGTAATCCAGTTCAACACTCAATGACAAAGCACATCAGCATTAGGTACCACTTCATAGGGGAACATGTGGATGAAGGTACAGTGGAATTGCACTTTGTTCCAACAGACCAACAACTAGCAGATATCTTCACAAAACCACTGTGTGAAGCTACTTTTACAAGATTGGTAAATGAACTTGGAATGGTTTCAGGTTCTTTCTCTAAATATGCTTAGTTTTTGTTCTGATGCATCAGACTTTATGATCAGTATTTACAGATATTACTATCTTTGTGTATTTTGTGCTTAATTGAAAATTGCTTAAGTATTGATTGTTATCTGATGTGAATTTCTAAACTCTGATAGTGATATGTATATTTTTGTGATTATTCAATCCGATGAGGATAACTATGCTAGATGCTGAACTAGTAGTCTTTAATATACTAAATATCTCATGTTTTAAGTAATTGTTTATGTGGAAATCTTTTAACAAAAGCAAATTCTGATACTGAGCTTAGTTGAAGTTTACTTTGTGTATCTCATTACTCAGTCATAAACTGGAATAGTGCTTCTTATCTGTTAAGTTCTGATGTTACTAAATCTGATGGATGTACTAAGTGCTGATAAACCTCACTTATCAAAAGAAAAAGAAAAAAAAAATAAAATCAGGTACTCCTTTGAGATCTAGAGTAAAAATGTGGAAGGGAAGACCCAAGTGCATTGCTGGTATTAAGTAATATGCATCAGAAAAGCAAAATAAATATTTTTCTTGGTGACTTTTCACACTCTATGATTACTGGAGAAATACTCTGATAATAGCATAAATTATGATAAGCAGTCGTGACTCACTTACACTGAGAAGCCACTGTAAAATGGAATTTCAAAAGATGCATAAAATGAGCACAAAACAGTTGAGGTGGACTCATGCATGAACTCATTCTAAAGTAGACTTCAGAATCATGACAGATTTTGAGCAAAGTTCTTAGTTATGCCTTATTTCTAAGATGTACTGAAGTGAATCAGACTTTAATCTTTATCTGATATTTAGCTTACTGCACACACATACACTCCATATGAATGATGAAAATTACTGTGGTAATAAATGTTCTTTTAGATGAACAGTTTAAGTGTCAGTTGCATAAATTCTGAGGATAAGTAATGACGGAAGTTCTGATGATTAAGTTCTGAAGAAACGAAATCAGAATTTGTGTGAAGAATTAGAAAAATGGGAATTCACTTTTCGAGTTAAGAAATCATGTTCTGATGACTGTTAAGTTCTGATATAAGTCTAAGTTCTGATGTTAAACTCTGATTTTTTACTTGACTTATTTGTGGTTAAAATCTAAAACAGTCTTATTTACAATCAGAATATGTTTGGGTGAGATATTAACAGTCAACATAATTTGGGTTAGTGGTACTCGTCTATGCACAGTAATTTTTACTTGTTTCTTGTGCGCATTAAATCCTTTTTTAAACTTCCAATGGCTGTTATTATTCTCATCAGTCTAGGGAGACGAGGTAGAATTATTTCTACCTGTAACCATTCAATTTTCCTTCCGTCTCTTGGCATTCTATTGGCTATATAAACCAACACCTCATTCCAGCCAACACATCTCTCATTTTCTCTCAAACTCATTTTTTTCATCACAAACATGGTTCATTTTAACTTAGTTCTAAACTATGACACTTTCACTATCAATATGCGGTGTACTGAATGGCAGCAGGAATGGCATGTCACTGCCATTCCTGATGAAATCTAGGACTCAGTTCCCCAAGAGGTCCTCACAGACCTCTTGTTCTTCTACATGGACTACCATCGCCATCTTGAGCATTTGGAAGAGGAACGGAGAGAAGCTCTCCGACAGCAGGAGCGAATCATTCATCTCGCTGTTCTTTTTGTTGAGAGTATGAAGAAGAAATAATTGAAGCTATCTGTTTCTCTTCATCGTCAGCTTTGTCTGGCTTCTTAGCTTAGGACTAAAGTTGTTGATGTTAGGATTTGTAGCTTAGGACAATCTTGTACTTTTAATCATGTAATTTAAATTTCATGAAATGTATTTGCTCAATATAATAATGAAATTTTATATTTATGCAAGATTTTGTCTCTAAGTTATTTGACATTTTGATAACATTTTAAATCCTGATACTAACCATATTCTGATGACCTTTTTAGCTCTGATACAAATCAAGTTCTGATTCTGACGTGAAAGTATTTGTTTACTTGGTTTATTAATGGTCATTCTCTCATTGGTCATATTTTTACTGAATATTGGTCACGAAGTGATAAAAATTTATTAAGTGGGAACAGTTTTAAAATTTAAAATAAAACTGAACTACCTTGATTAATGGGATTACTTGGTAAGTGGAACGGTTTTTCCTTGAAAAACTGCATGTGATAAGTAATGATTACTGAATACCCGTGCCCATTAATTATCTTTTAATGCTGCATGTCTGACAGGTGTCTCAACGGTTACTTTTTCTACCGTGTATAAGTAAAAGAGAGAAAAGATTGTAAAATCTTTTATTTACTTTCATATTTTATCTCTCTCTTTTTACTTTTATTCTCTCTCATCTACTGACGATTTTTCATACAGACATTTTCTCAAACACCTTACAGGCAATTTTCTTTCTCTCGAATTCTCATAGCACCCAAGGACATAATTTTTGATGGAGCTACGTTTGTTCCTAATAACTTCTCTGCTATTCTTAGCAAGTCAGAAGCACCCTCTGAACTTCACTTCATTCAGGACTTTCTTGCTAGTTCTGATATTGGGTATGCTCTGACCGAACCCGAAGCAGTCTCTGGTACTCAAGTTCTGGAGTTCTGGAGAAGCAGTATATATGATGATGGTGGTGCTCAAGGGTCCCCAAGTATTATTTTTTCATCAGGGGAGGATGAGTATGTTGTGACATTGTCGACGGTTCGACAAGCACTGCAGGTACCTGAGAACTGTGTTTATTCTACTGTTGATGAGCCAGTTCTTCAAAACATGATGGCCAGTCTGGGATATGAGAGGACATTGGCAAAGCTGGGCCAGTTGAAGATATCTTTCATAAGGAGGGAATGGAGTTTCTTCTTTGATTGCATAACTAAAGCTTTTGCAAACAAATGTTCCAATTTTGATGCAATTTCCATATTCAGCCAACAAATTGGGTATGCTCTCATAAATTGAACTGATTTTGACTATGCAAGTGTTGTCTTAGGTTTTATTGGGGACAGAATGAATGAAGATAGATCTACTGTTTATTTTGCTAGATTCTGTCAGCTTATCTATAGTTTCTGTTGTGATAATAATCCCCAAAATGCTAATGAATTAATTTCATCATTCAGAATAGCTAAAAGAGCTTTTACTGACTTATTATCTACTGATAATAAGAAGGCTGTGTTAAGACCCCTCTTAATTCCTTTATCTGTCAAACAAGCCTTAATAACCTATGATCATGTTAAGTACACTGCACTATATCCCGATGTTCAACCATCTGAACCTCATCCATCAGCACCTACCACATCTACTCAACCACCACAAACTTCTCAACCTCAATCTTCAGATCCTACAGTGCAGCCTTCATCTTCAAAACCTAAGAGGACTAAGAAAGTACCTCAGACACAACAGAAGAGAAGGAGATTCATTCTGTGAGATGAATCAGATGCTGAGGAACAGGTTCCTATCTCAGAACCTGTTGTTCTAGAAGCTGAGAAGGTCTCTTCTCAGGAGAATGTTGATATTGGGAGTTCTAGGCCCCTAAAAAGGCTTAGAAAGCGTAATTCTGATAATACAGCTCCTAAAGTCACCTTAAAAGCTAAAAGATTCAAAACATTGGAAAAAAGGCCTGAAGATTCTGGTAAAGAAATGGAAGCAGCAGCTAAGGAAGGGGATCAGGAATCTCTGATCTCACAAGACCCTGTTGAAGCTCATAATTCTCCTGGTGCTGATCCAGACCCTCATGCAACTCATCACTCTCCACTACATGAGCCAGAAACTACTCACATTCCTACACCTCCAGTATCTCCATTAAATGCTGATACCCAGGGGCCAAGTGATGAAATTGACATCCATAACTTGGAAGTGCCTCAGGTTTTGTATCTAAAAGCTTCATCAACTCAAGTCACTCCACCAACAACACAAATACCTCATGCTGATTTAATCCAGAATTGCCTACAACACCTTCTCTGCATCTAGATATTGAAGATCAGATTTTAGGTGAGCATCAGAATATGGATGTTGATCAGAACTTAGTTGGAGATCAGCCCTTAGAAGATGATGTTGAAGTCTCCACAGCTTCTCATACTTTTCTTTTATCAGAGGATGCTGAAGATGTTGACTCTGTAAGTTCTGATGCTGCAAATGTTGATGCTACTGGTAATTATGCTACAAATTTAGATGTTGATGCAGCTGGTCCTTCTGGACATGTACCTCTACAAACTCGTTCCAAAGCTGAGATAGTCAAAAAGTTTGTTACAGGGGAAGCACCAGTACCTTGGAGTGAAACTCCTAGAGGACAGGAGTGGACTAAGGAGTGGAACACAGTTACCTTTGTCCCTACTGAAAAGATTCTTGATGATCACTTGGCAAAAGCTGATGAGATGCTAGTCAATGATGATTTCAAGACACAGCTAAGAGTTACTGCACTTAGTACAAGGCACCTTCAAGGTCAACAGTCTGTAACTCAGGCCAAGGTGGACAAGATTCAAGAATCCTTAATACAGCAAGATACAGTTGTCAAGTTGGACAAGAAAAGGTTTTTCAAACCTTCCTTTGATAAAATTACCAATATTGAGAAAACCCAAGAGAAGCAACAGTCTCAGATTGATGAAATTTTGAAAAATCAAGCTTCTCAGCAATCTCAACTCAATGAGATCCAATCCTCAGTGGAATTGCTTCTCTCTCTTCTTTTACCTGTTGATGCCAAAAAGGGGGAAAAGTAATTAAGTCCAAATGCAAAACTAATAAGACACTGAAGAAAAAGGATGATGGTAATGACCCGGGAAACTCTGGAATGAGTGGAGGTCATGGTCAAGGTGGAGGTCTCTCATCAAGTAGAATTGGAACTACAAGACATAGAACAAGTTCTGATACTGGGAGAAGAATAACTTCTGATACTGGTAAAAGGATAAGTTATGATGGACTGTTGGAACTTGATGAAGAAATTTCAAGACAGTTATTTCTGAAAGAAAATCCAGGAATGGACTTTGAGAGTCTAAAGGAAGAGGAAGCTAGACTTAAGTTAGAAAAAGTCAACTCCAAATCTGAAGCTCCTGTTGTTAAAAAGAAACTTCCTAAGACTAAAGGCATTGTGATAAAAGAAAGGACAAATCATGTGGCAACTAAAGCCAAATCACAATTGCAGATAGATCCAAGGTCCAAGGGCAAAGAAAAAGTTGGTGAACCTGTAAAGGTTTATGTTCCTCCTATGGATGAAGAAATTTCTGATGAAGATGCTAATCTTACTCTGACTTCAAGGAAGATTTCTAACATAACCTCTGACATGGCTCAAGTTGTTCAGAGTTAAGATATAGTTAATTCTGATATAACAATGAAGCAAGCAACCTCTGACATAGCTCAAGTTGGCTTGATATCAGAAGATAAGTCAAAGAAAACCTCTAACATTGCTCATGTTAAATCCTCAAAGTTACTTCTACCAGGATTCACTAAAGCCAAACAGACTCAGCCTTTGAAGACTACAGCAAGTGGTTTTGAAGCAAGAGTGGTTACTGGAAAGGAAGCAAGAGATAAATCTGGATTGGGTAGTGCTGATGAAAGAAGAGTGCAGAACACAACCAATGATCCAACTTCCTTAAGTGAACCAGGTATTGGAGCAACTCCTGAAAGATTGAATCAACTTGAATCTGTACAGATGGTCTACCATACCTTCTTGAAAGAACACATCTTGTTATATTTTATGACAGATGGAAGGGTTTACCATATAAGGGAAAATGCTATACCACTGAAGTATTTTGAGGAACTAGAACATGTTTTATTCTTACTTCAAGTGAAGGACAGATTAACAGAAAGTGCTGCAAATTATTTGAAGACTCAAATTTAGAGACAAAAGAAGCTTTATTCTGTAAAGTCTAACAACACATATTGTCCCAGGTACAGAGATCACAAGGGTGATATTGTTGAAATGAAGCTTAATACTGCAAAGATCAGAACATATCTTGGTATTAAGGGACTTGAATTCAATCTAGAGTCTGACAAAGCTTATGTCATCAGACTAGATCAGGAGTTGAGAAAAGTAAAAATTAATGATCTCAGATATGCTATCTTCCAAACTGGTGAAGATACTGCAGAGCTTAAAGATGCTAAAAGGAGGATGATTGATGAACTCAGATATGCTGAGAGATGTCTGTTAAAGAACTATCTCAGAACAACTCCTGACATCGAAGAGATCAGAAAGTGAAGCCAAGTCAAGATCTACAACTGCTCAAATTCTGATATGTATACAGACTGAAGTTGTTATCAGAAGTTAAAGTTGGTAAAGCTTTAAGGACTGTAAGTTGTAGTTATCTAGTCAAATTCTCATGCATTTGTACTTAATGTTTTTGACATAATCAAATATCTGTTAAACTTGTATATTATGCTAATTTACAAGTTGGGGGAGATTGTTAGATATATTTGATAATGTCATTTCTAATATGATTTGTGTTTAGTTTTCAGATCTTACATAAACAGGACAAATCAGTACTTAACTGAAATCAGCACTTATACTAAAGTCAGAACTTAAGTTATCAGTACTTAAGGTTCAGGAGATAATTATCAGGAGATAATATCAGGACTTAAAGGAAACTTTCAGATAAGGAATGTGGTTGATTGAAAGGAAAGAAGATCAAGACAAACGAAAGAAGAGATATGCATGAAGAAGGAATTCTATGAAGAATGGAATACTTGGAAGAAAAGATAACTGATTGATACATTTTAGGAAGCAGAATTATATTTCATATCAATTAGCGATTATCTTGTAACTGTGTTATATATAAACACAGACATAGGGTTTACACTATAAGTGTTATCATTATCAAGAATATTAGTCATTGTAACCCTAGCAGCTCTCGTGATATTTGTTCATCATTGAGAGAGGACAGTTCTACATTGTAACAGAGTTTAATAAAGTTTGTTTTCTGTTACTTGTATTCTTTGAATTCGATTTGATTGTGCTATATACTGTATTCAACTACCTTCTACAATGTGTGTGACCTAACAAGAAGAATTCTATGAAGAATAGAATACTTGGAAGAAAAGATAACTGATTGATATATTTTAGGATACAGAATCATATTCGATATCAATTAGAAGATTATCTTGTAACTATGTGTCTATATAAACACAGAATAGGGTTTACATTATATGTGTTATCTTAATCGAAAATATTATTCTTTGTAACCCTAGTAGCTCTCGTGATAATTTGTTCATCACTGAGAGAGAACAGTTCTTTGTAACAGAATTTATTGTGTTGAATAAAATCTGTGTTCTGTTACTTGAGTTCTTATATTTGATTTGATTGTAGTAAACACTGTATTCAACCCCCTTCTACAGTGTGTGTAACCTAACATGTATATTAAAATAAATATACAGATAACCCCTCATTATTCAAGATCGCTTACAGGTTATAGTATGAAACAAGAATCTAACCTTCTAAAATTTACATTGTCTAAATACAATTTCATTACCTCATTACTACTTTCCTTGTATTGATCACTCTGACACCTCCAAATTTCTTCAGCTGGAATCTCACCACTTTTGCTGTCTATTAAAAGCTATTCACTTTTGTCCTCATTTGATACTGAAAGAAATAAGAGTTCACAAAGCAAGAGTGAGCCAAAAATGCCCAGCAAGTATCATAAATGGTTTCCAGGTATCAGATCAGAAAACTCCTGGAAATAATTGTTGAATAATTTTAAAAACGTCTTTACATATTTAAATAGTTGAGCGAACAAAACATCGGCCCTCATTGGCCTTTAATCATAAATCACATTTTTCAGTAAAAGAACAGTGATCGTTTCAATATTTCATCATTTTGAATCATATCTTTGTTTGATTTGTAATTATGAACTATTCGGGAAGGAATGCCGTTAATGGCGATCAACAATAAATTAGACTAGACACTAGAAACCAACATATGCACTATAACGTCCTGATCAGTAAGGAGATAGTGCGGATCTATACCCAACTGCATAGACCCAACCAACATATGGGGTACCCAAGAAACTATGGCCTAAGGGTCCGGTCCATCCCCGGCCCATAGGATCCAGCTCATCACTGGTCATCATAATAACCGTCCAGCCCGTAAAGTATTTTGATAACAAATTATTTTGATTTCAAAACATCCCAAATCAGGGTTCGCAAATAACCCGAACAAATGGGTACTTGCTCAAGAGATCAATCGATAATCAAGGAACAAGATCAAAAAGGCACTTGCATAAATAAGAGTAATTGCAGCGAAATATAAAAACATTTAACTATTCTGAACTTAGAATATGAACGAATAAATATTTGCAGTATTTTAGGAGAAAGGTTAGGAATACTTGCCTCAATTGATAATCTAATGATCTTTAGCTAGCTGTCATATCACTCAGTCCTATTGCATCTGTATTCCTCTTGACAGGCTACTTGACATTCATTTACTCCCTTAGGTTTATCTTTATTCAGAATCCACTCATCTCATTACTACACCCTATCAAGCTTTACTTCTACAATTTATGTCTGGCTTTGAATGCCTCGAACTATGTGCATCTATCATAAATAATACTATTCAATTAACTGACAACATATATAATTATCTAGTATATACGTTTATTCTTATTATCGACCCGCCCGATAATAACAGATAAAGATCACATCACAATCAGATAATGTTTAAAAGACACGCTGACTCATTATCCACATAACACGTACACATAAGTCATGTAATCATATCACATAATCACGTAATTTATGTAGCACATAAGTTGAATCGACAAAAGATAGGTCTTAATACGTTTAGAATTGAAATCAGGTCAAAAAGAATATTTTATCGATTAATTATTGACTCGGAATGATCCATAAAACAAACATCCTTTAGATACAAAGAAATTTAGGTCTCGAAAATATTTTTTAATAGAAGCAAAATATTTTTCTGAGTCTAGAGGCGTTCGTTTCGTATTAAACGGACGAACGATTGATTTATTATGAATTTTTGAACATTTTTCGGAATTAAAATGGGTCTCCAAATCATTTTGTAATTAAATAATAGGGTTCGAATACCTAAATATGAATTTAAAATAAATTTATAATAATTATCGAGTCTTCAAAATAATTTTAAAATAATATTTTAAAGCTCGAAACTATTTTTCTAAATTTTTAAATCATTTTTAAACAATTAAATCTAATTATTAAATCAATTAAAATTAATTAATAATTAATTAAATTAATTAATCAATTAATTATAAATTAATCGATTAATTAAAATAATTAAAAACTAATTAAAATTAATTAATAAAATAATTTTGATTTATTTTTGAATAAATAATTAAAATAATTTTCTGAATTTATAATAATTAAATAAACATTTTTCTGATTTTTTAAAAATAATAAACAAATCATTTTTAAAAATAATTTAAATAGCAGGGATCAAATTCTAACTTTTAAAACTGTAGGGTATGGAATGCAAATTTTGAAACTTAATGCGGAGGGTCAATTTTGTAAAAATGGAAAGTTTGAGGACTGAAACTCACCATCTCCAATACCTTGGGGGCTGATTGGCAATTTTGCCAATCGCCGCCGCCCAAGGTCGCCGAAGATGGCGACGGTCCCAATTTTCTGCTCAAATACGCACCAAAAGGTGCAGATTTCCCCTTCAAAACACCAGGAATCCAGTCGTATTATTGTTTTCAGCAACTAATCAGTCGTTTGGCCAGAAATTCAATGCAAAGCTCCCCGCCGCCGTCGAGTTCCTCAACTCCGGCAAGGCTTCATCTGGAATCATCTGTTTAGCTCGTATATACCATTCGAATTGTTTTTCAACGATTTACAGTTCTGTGCAAACAATTTTATCTAATAACCTTTGAATAAAAAACGCCTAAATTTCAATTAAGAACATTCAAAGCTATAAATCCTGGTTTTTCAATTCGAGAATGAAACAGCAATTTGAACATGTTATTGAACTCCAAATTAGTCATATAATATACCAAAATGACCAGGAGAACATTATCTACATGATGGAATCATCAAATCATATCAACAACATCAAGAACAAAAATTCATATATTAATCCTTAATTAATTCTAATTAAAATAAATAAATAATAAAATCACCTTGATTTCTGCACTAAAATGGTTGATTGAGTCAGCAAGTACTTTTCGAGAGCTTCGTTTTGATATATCGCACGCTTGAATCGGAGTTCGGTAACGCCTTCGTTCGTGCGTTTGATTCTTAAGAACGTGTCATTTTTTATGGTTTTTCTCTGTAATTACGATATTTTTACTTGTTGTAAATGAATAAACGAATTAAATGAAATAAGAAATATGCTATTTATATTTACGGAATATTGGTTCGTTCTGGATCATTTTGGATCGTTAAATTAGTTGCTTAACCGCTAAGTAACTGCAATAACGATCCGATTTGATATCAGTTTTGGATAATTATCCCAACCGGGCTTTTTATAAAAACACTCTATACAAAAACAATGTAATAATATCTCATCTTTCCAGAATACGAGTTTCGTTGATTCACCGAAATGATTATCGTATCGAAAATCTTGCTCCGGGCCGTGTACGGGTTAAACTATAATCCGGATCGAAAAAGTCAAAATATGGAAAATGTCCGAAATTACCATATTATGTTTAGAAGTAGTTTTTGGAAGAATTTCGGGTTGTAAAAACGTAAAAACAGTTGAAGTCGGACGATTCCCGGCTTTATAAAATAATTTTGTAATTATTCAGAAAATAATTAATAATTCATAAATCATTATAAAATCATATAACACTCCAAAAATTACCAGAAAAATATCTTAATTATCTATATATTATTCTGGACATATTAAAATTAATATACTCGCATTTTATTATATACAAACATCCAAATATTATTATCAATCATCAGATAATTCATCAAAAATTCATATAATATTCACATAATAATCATATATTTATACAAATAATTACACGATATTTCTCGGATGTTACATCCTTCCCCCCTTAAAAGGATTTTGTCCTCAGAATCACACTAAGGACTAATACCGATACTTTTCAAGTATATCACTTTCATTTTCTCAGGTGAATCTCTCAACCTTATAATTTTTCATAACTTTAACGTATAATATCAGTCTTTCTTTAATAGGCTCTCGCTAACAACATATTCTATTTGTTGCTTGTATAACTCAATTCAAATATCCATCTTCTATATATAATGGGGCTAACTTACTCTTTCTGGATATATACATATAATCTCCCTATGAATTCGATATACGGGTAGCGGTGAAACCAACTCACTTTTATTTATCCTGTCTATTTTACTATCTAGGAGAGACCAGCATAACACATCTTAATTCTCTTTTTCTTTCTAATTCTAGTAATGCGTGCTTATGAGCGTTTCCAACTGTTACTCGGTGTTGAACCTCGTCCCCATATGTTTCTTCGTTCAAATAACCTAATTTGTAATCGCTTCCCATCGTATTCGAGGCTCTTTAATCGATCCTGTAATCTTCTTCTTCATCTGTAAATGATGTACTGAGACCATGGCGTATTTGATTTTCGACGTTAACTATGATATTTTCCAAGTACCTTCCTTATAATTTCTCAGGTCTCATCACTTTAATCACAACTCAACGGTCTCTTACGGATATTAAATCTATCAGTTACTCGCGTAACCTGAATCAACCTTCATTTTATACATAGGGAGCTAAATTACCCTTTTTAGTCATATACATTTGAACATCTTATGAACTCGTCATGCTTGTAATAACAAGGCCAACTCATTCGTAATCGTTCTATCTATCTCATTGTTTCAGTAGACTAACTTAATTTATACTAATCTGCTTCTCTTTTTAATTCTAATAATTTGTGTTTATAAACCTTCCATTTTCCCTGACTGTTCTACTTTACTTCTCGCATCTCCTTTTGTTTGGTTAGTCTGGCCTATGATCGTTTTCAATCGTATTCGAGAATCTTTAGCAGGTCTTTTATACTTTCCATCCGTGTGCGCTCGATATAATGAGCTCATGGCGTCTGATGCTTTGAAATGTACGAAATCTATTCAAAATTAAAAAAAAAAACTTAAAAGAAAATCTCGACAATCGCATTTAATTCACCACTTTGTAGTATTTTTCAATTTCTTTTCAATCACTAACCAGTATATTCATCGAGCGAAATCTTTTACTATCTAAAAGGAAATATTAATTTGGAATAGAATGAACCATAACTTTATTCAAAACCGAACTCTTGGTACTAATACCAACTTTGTTGTCATATCAAATAAGATATCAATATGAACTTTGATGCTAACAACATTTCATACTGAAGTCAACATCAATCATCTATATTAATACCACCTTTGATATCTAACAACAAAGTAAGTATCAGTATAATCCAAAAGTCAGATCAAAACCTGTTCTCAATTTCTAACTTTTCCAATTCCTTTATCCACTCCCCAGCAATCTTAGTGATATTCACTCTTTCTTTTCTACTCAAGACATTTGTCTCTGAGTGGATCTTGCTTGGTTGGTAATTAACCATACTTCCGTAGCTCATAATTAATTATAACCAGAGTTCATACCTTTGTAGCTTAGAACGCAGTTGCTAATCTTTTTCCCTTCGCATGCATATCTCCAGGTGTTCAACTTGGTCTTCCTTAGTTCTTGAATGGGCTAGGATGTTATTAATAATTACAATCACACTATCCGATTACTCCTTATACACTATGTTCATTTAATCTTCCGACTTGCAATTTCTGATAACCAATGCGTGACTTTATACCTCCCTTCTCTTTTCTCCATGATCACTTTTGTGTATAGCGCGAAGTACCCTTTATTTCATTATTCTTGCATTCCATATTTCTGAAGTTTTCCTTCACTCAATATCTTATTTCTACTGGGTTATACGATACAGGGCTTTTGACACCAGCTCGACTCGTACAGTAACTGATGAAAATTCTTACCTCATTTCCCGAGGTAACCTTGGTAAATCATTCGTTAGAATCTTCGGGACTTCACTTTAATTATGGAGAATTCCGATATGAGATTCATTGTATCGTTCTTCTCTAATAGTTTGCCACGAATATTGTTGTTTAATCTTCCCTGCTTACACGCATTCTTTGAATGAAATTCTTGTCTTCAATTGCCGGTGTTTTACTTCATTCCCCTATCAATTCTGGCATATATGATGTTCATAACTTGCATATATCCTGGATTATTTTATAACATTTCTTTATAATCCTTTTGATTCCACTTCTTTTCTTATTTAGTTCTTCATTCTCATTACTCATTAACTCTTCTAACATAAGGAATGTCTCTTTCTTGATAATATTAATATGTGCGTTATTAGATAACCCAGTTCTGAAGTTAATAAAAGGCTTTTATTTATAATATTTAAGTTCTTATTGAAAGAATTATCAAATTCATCGATGGTTATTTTCTTAGCCTCACTTAGATCATCATTGATCGCATATATGGTTTTCTCCAATTGATCAACATTTATTTTTTTTGAATTCATATGTGGACTTCATAAGTCTTCGTCTTACATCGGATACTTGGATTTGTGAACTTTCTAGAACTTTTATTCAATCGCTATTCGATATGGGTATACTTCCAAGTCCTTCCTGGAATGCTATTACAGATGATAGAATCTCTTTGCTTTATCTTGAACCTTTAGTTCTTGAAAACATTCTTCTTACTAGCATGTACCAATTACTTTTTGTTCCTCTTGTTTATCGAAAAGGGTGTATTCATCTAGATAAATCTCACACATGTCTGCAGTAACATCACGCTAATTCTACTAAACTTTCGATTTCTGCTAATGCCATCACTTCCTTCAACTTTCTAACCGCTTTGATTTCGGATCTGAAAATCATGCTAGAGCTTGACTCAATCTAATTGGAATCGATCTCCATTTAGCTAACCATTAGTTGGTAAAGTTGATCAATTAACTCTTTTAACTGATCACTTAAACCAGTGTTGACTAGCTAACTGGAAGTAAAGACCAATTATATAAAGTCGGTTTGGGCATAATAACTTTTCAAGAACCGAGATCGCAGTTATTTGGAGTACTGACGAGAACGACAATATACTTCTTTATCCTTACATGTAGGGTAATTTCTGAAAATTTGGGCAGCACTTTCCCTATATCATTAACTACCAGTCAAACTCAAGCCGACACCATCAATCAACCAAATCATCCACAATCATATCCATCCACTTTCATCAACCAAATTCATCCATTCACCATAATTCAAACTATATCATTCTGACCAACATTTGTATGATTAACTGGCATAACATATATCTTTCTGAAATGGAACTAAAGTCTTAAACCAACAATGGTTAATATAACTATACTTTTCTCAGTTCTTTCAAAATATTACAAAATTTTATTTCGCAGGTCTTTTAACTTATCTCTTATCATTACTTATTGGGTATAGTTGCTTTTGAAAATTATGTTGTATCCTTCAACGAACTACACTAATCCACCTTCTTTGACGATAAACACTCAATTTCATTAGTGAGTCTATTGATCTTTTAATAACCACGCAGGGTCTTAATTATTATCATCACCATCGTGTGAAAATTCCATCATCAGTTTGTTATTTCTTAAAAGGACTCGCAATCGAATCACCATTATTTTACCTCCACTTATGTTCCCGTATCGAGCTTTCATCACCGACCCGGTTATGGGTATTAAATTCATCATAACTTATTTACTCAAGGTAGAGAACTTCATAATTTCTTGAAGAACACGTTCAAAATTTGTTTGCAATTAAGATTTCTTTGATCTTGAATCTTCACGACAAATATCTTTCCGCGATGAAGGGATGCTTCATGTATTAATTGTCTGTCTGAGTCAGTGTTCAGAATTCCCTTGATCTCCGATTGTTGTCCCGACACTTGTTCGTTTTGCATACAGTCTTACTTCCTTAGTTTATAACTAATTTATTTGTTACGGTTCACTAATCATTCATTCCACGTCAAAATCCTCTGATTTGAAGCGTGTCATGTTAAAGCAATCTATCGTACTGATGAGATCCTCGTAACACAAACAACTGTCTGACTTGATGTCTTCGCCCCATCCATGTTATCGATAAATTCCTTCTTCCTTACCCGTAGATGTCCACCATTTATCGGTTTGCAGTCGTATATATGTTTGTTGTATGATTCCACGTGCCACACTATTTTATTTCTTTTGAAACCTTCAGAGAACAGACTATACGCAAGAGGAGAGTTTGCAAATATGACTTTGATTGAAAACTGAATAAGGAATAACAATGCCACAAACGATTGGAAGAATTTGTAATTCAGTAAATTGAAGGAAGAAGAATGAGTGAAGATTTAGATGTGAATGAGACAACCATATTCGTACTCAAGATGGCCAGTCTTTCATACTATATGGCATACAACACATGATTAGGTATCGTCTCACCCGACTCTTCATCATTTCAACAAAGCGTCATACCACAACACTGTTTGTCTCGATCAGGAATCAGTAATTTGAGAAGATAAACAATTCAGAAGGAATACAATTAATTTTCTTTCCTCTTCG
The DNA here is from genome assembly GCF_009905375.1 of Apium graveolens. Lineage (NCBI taxonomy): Eukaryota > Viridiplantae > Streptophyta > Magnoliopsida > Apiales > Apiaceae > Apium > Apium graveolens. Next base: position 63,219,664 of record NC_133652.1, read on the forward strand.
CCTCATATGATTTATCCACAGAAGAAACTCATATGTATTCAAGAATCAAGAAGAACATATGCTATCGTATTAAGAGAAGGAATGTCGATTTTGATCACCTTCCATGCTTCACCTACGTATGCCTTCAGAAACCAATCGAATGAGAGATTCACAGTTTAGGTCGCATTATAACTTCGAAATGTCATCAGGAAATGCCTCCACATTAAATGCTTTAATGTTTTGATTGTTAATAGCGTCCCTATGAAATTTATAATTATTACTTCCGACTTCTTCTATGCCACGTAGAATAACAATCGATCATCCTTTGTCGATTAGGAATATTATCCTTTGCCAATTGTCTAAAAGAGTCTTATATTTCCTTCAATCATCCTTTATCCATTCGAATAACAAATCTTGTTAAATTTTAATAATTTCATGAATTGGGTAAATAATATTTTAACATGTTCATTCAATTATTGGTATTATTTAAACAAAGATTACTTTCGTGTTTCACGAAAATTTTAAATTTTCTCCCTGCTGGGGGGGTCTACTTAGTCCTTCGAACTGACAACACTGAGTCTATATCCATTCTTCTTTTTAGGTCATTTTCTGTTAATAATAACAAGAACTTAAATAGTAATTCGACAACCAAATTATAAAACTCATTTGATGCAAAAATCTTCTGAAAGTTGATTAAGAAAATCTTTTCCGTAATCTTATTTTAAAATTTTGAAAATCAAATATTTGGTCGTCATTACTATATAAGTTACTTGCTATTCTCTTAATCCGCTAATGAAATATCTAATTAAAGGAATGCCCATATAAAGGTCTCTCCATTTTGTTATATCTTCTATTTTTCCTTGGGTTCCTTTCGCATTTATTAGCCAACGAACTTTTCCTCTTCTGTTGTATATCATTTTATTCACAATTCTACCACAACGCTGACGTCTGGTACTGTCTTTGATATTCTCGTCGTCGTTCTGGATGTTATACTTATACCCACAAAAGTAATTCGACATTCTGCTTGTAAATAAGGTCACACCTTCTTGCTAGTCTTACCTATACCCAATAAGGTAGATATCATTCCTCGCGCAGCACCCGGTATGTGGTAAGAATCTTCTCGCAACGGTGGTGCCTTTGCAGCTTGCAACTTTGACTCTTCATCAGCTTCCATTAACTTGTTGCCTCCACCGTGGAGCTCGTCCTACTACCTAATTCTTAGTTAAGTCATACCAAATTCACCTAGCCTCTCTTTCACAAGTTCTCACAAGAATCAATCGCATTTTCTTCAAACCCGCATGAAAAGTAAGGTAACATGCCCAGTCTCCATCGATCTGTCGATCCCTCATTACTGTAGGATCGGAGAACTCAATATACCTATAGCGTTGCGATATTCGCCTTACCTTTTCCCCAACAATCCTGGCTTACCAATTCCGTATCGGACCTGCTAATCCTCATTCGCACTCAATTCGAACTTAAAATGAGTATGCCTAGGGTCTTCCCTATCTCATATGGCATATCACTCCTATCTTACCCTCACATATTCTTATTTCAGTGACCAATAACCTGTAGCTCTGATACCAACTGTAACACCCCCAAATCCGGGGTCGGGATTGGGTGTCACTACACAATTTTAAATAATAAAAACCTGTATATTAAAATAAATATACAGATAACCCCTCATTATTCAGGATCGCTTACAGGTTATAGTATGAAATAAGAATCTAACCTTCTAAAATTTACATTGTCTAAATACAATTTCATTACCTCATTACTACTTTCCTTGTATTGATCACTCTGACACCTCTAAATTTCTTCAGCTGGAATCTCACCACTTTTGTTGTCTATTAAAAGCTATTCACTTTTGTCCTCATTTGATACTGAAAGAAATAAGAGTTCACAAAGCAAGAGTGAGCCAAAAATGTTCAGCAAGTATCATAAATGGTTTTCAAGTATCAGATCAGAAAACTCCTGGAAATGATTGTTGAATGATTTTAAAAACTTCTTTACATATTTAAATAGTTGAGCAAACAAAACATCGGCCCTCATTGGCCTTTAATCATAAATCACATTTTTCTGTGAAAGAACAGTGATCGTTTCAATATTTCATCCTTTTGAATTAAATCTTTGTTTGATTTATAATTATGAACTATTCGGGAAGAAATGTCGTTAATGGCGATCAACAATAAATTAGAATGGACACTAGAAACCAACATATGCACTATAACTTGTTGATCAGTCAGGAGATAGTGCGGATCTATACCTAACTGCATAGACCCAACCAACATATGGGGTACCCGGGCAACTATGGCCTAAGGGTCTGGTCCATCTCCTGCCCATAGGATCCAGCTCATCACTGGTCCTCATAATAACCATCCAGCCCGTAGAGTATTTTGATATCAAATCATTTTGATTTCAAAACATCCCAAATCAGGGTTCGCAAATAACCCGAACGAATGGGTACTTGCTCAAGAGATCAATCGATAATCAAGGAATAAGATCAAAAAGGCACTTGCATAAATAAGAGTAATTGCAGCGAAATATAAAAATATTTAACTGTTCTGAACTTAGAATAGGAACGAATAAATATTTGCAGTATTTTAGGAGAAAGTTTAGGAATACTTGCCTCAATTGATAATCTACTGATCTTTAACTAGCTGCCATATCACTCAGTCCTGTTGCATCTGTATTCCTCTTGACAGGCTACTTGACCTTTCTTATCATTTAGTCCCTTAGGTATATCTTTATTCTGAATCCACTCGTTTCATTACTACACGCTATCAGGCTTTACTTCTACAATTTATGTCTGACTTTGAATGCCTCGAACTATGTGCATCTATCATAAATAATAATATTCAGTGAACTGACAACATATATAATTTTCTAGTCTATACGTTTATTCTTATTATCTACCCGCCCGATAATAACAGATAAAGATCACATCACAATCAGATAATGTTTAAAAGACACGCTGACTCATTATCCACATAACACGTACACATAGGGCATGTAATCATATCACATAATCACGTAATTCATGTAGCACATAAGTTGAATAGACAAAAGACAGGTCTTAATACGTTTAAAATTGAAATCGAGTCAAAAAGAATATTTTATCGATCAATTATTGACTCGAAATGATCCATAAAATAAACGTTCTTTAGATACAAAGGAATTTAAGTCTCAAAAATATTTTTAATAGAAGCAAAATATTTTTCTGAGTCTAGAGGCGTTTGTTTCGTATTAAACGGACGAACGGTTGATTTATTATAAATTTTTGAACATTTTTCGGAATTAAAATGGATCTCCGAATCATTTTGTAATTAAATAATATGGTTCGAATACCTAAATATGACTTTAAAATAAATTTATAATAATTATCGAGTCTTCAAAATAATTTTAAAATGATATTTTAAAACTCGAAACTATTTTTCTAAATTTTTAAATCATTTTTAAATAATTAAATCAAATTATTAAATCAATTAAAATTAATTAATAATTAATTAAATTAATTAATCAATTAATTATAAATTAATCGATTAATTAAAATAATTAAAAACTAATTAAAATTAATTAATAAACTAATTTTGATTTATTTTTGAATAAATAATTAAAATAATTTTCTGAATTTAAAATAAATAAATAAACATTTTTCTGATTTTTAAAAATAATAAACAAGTCATTTTTAAAAATAATTTAAATAGCAGGGATCAAATTGTAATTTTTAAAATTGTAGGGTATTGAATGCAAATTTTGAAACTTAATGTGGAGGGTCAATTTTGTAAAAATGGAAAGTTTGAGGATTGAAACTCACCATCTCCAAAACCTTGGGGGCTGATTGGCAATTTTGCCAATCGCCGCCGCCCAAAGTCGCCGGAGATGGTGACGGTCCCAATTGTATGCTCAAATACGCACCAAAAGGTGCAGATTTCCCCTTCAAAACACCAGGAATCCAGTCGTATTATTGTTTTCAGCAATTAATCAGTCGTTTGGCCGGAAATTCAATGCAAAGCTCGCCGAGTTCCTCAACTCCGGCGAGGCTTCATCTGGAACTGTTTAGCTCGTATATACCATTCGAATTGTTTTTCAACGATCTACAATTCTGTGCAAACAATTTTATCTAATAACCCTTGAATAAAAAACGCCTAAATTTCAATTAAGAACATTCAAAGCTATAAACCCTAATTTTTCAATTTGAGAATCAAACAGCCATTTGAACATGTTATTGAACTTCAAATTAGTCATATAATATACCAAAATGACGAGGAGAACATTATCTACATGATGGAATCATCAAATCATATCAACAACATTAAGAACAAAAATTCATATATTAATCCTTAATTAATTCGAATTAAATAAATAAATAATAAAATCACCTTGATTTCTGCACTAAAATGGTTGATTGATTCAGAAAGTACTTTTCGAGAGCTTCGTTTTGATATATCGCAAGCTTGAATCGGAGTTCGGTAACGCCTTCGTTCGTGCGTTTGATTCTCAAGAACGTATCGTTTTTTAGGGTTTTTCTCTGTAATTACTATATTTTTACTTGTTGTAAATGAATAAACGAATAAAATGAAATAATAAATATTCTATTTATATTTACGGAATATTGGTTCGTTCTGGATCGTTTTGGATCTTTAAATTAGTTGCTTAACCGCTAAGTAACTGCAATAACGATCCGATTTGATATCAGTTTTGGATAATTATCCCAACCGGGCTTTTTATAAGACACTCTATACGAAAATAATGTAATAACATCTCGTCTTTCGAGAATACGGGTTTCGTTGATTCACCGAAATGATTATCGTATCGAAAATCTTGCGACGGGCTGCGCACAGCTCAAACCGTAATCCGGATCGAAAATGTCAAAACACAGAAAATGTCTGGAATTACCAGATTAGGTTAGGAATGAGTTTTCGGAAGAGTTTTGGGTTGTAAAAACGTAAAAACGGTTGAAGTCAGACGATTCCCGGCTTTATAAAATAATTTTGTAATTATTCAAAAAATAATTAATAATTCATAAATCATTATAAAATCATATAACACTTCAAAAATTACCAGAAAAATATCTTAATTATCTATATATTATTCTGGACATATTAAAATTAATATACTCGCATTTTATTATATACAAACATCCAAATATTATTATCAATCATCAGATAATTCACCAAAAATTCATATAATATTCACATAATAATCATATATTGATACAAATAATTACACCATATTTCTCAAATGTTACATCCTTCCCCCCTTAAAAGGATTATGTCCTCAGAATCACACTAAGGAATAGTACTGATACTTTTCAAGTATATCACTTTCATTTTCTCAGGTGAATCTCTCAACCTTATAATTTTTCATAACTTTAACGTATAATATCAATCTTTCCTTAATAGCCTCTCGCTAACAACATATTCTATTTGTTGCTTGTATAACTCAATTTAAATCTCCATCTTCTATATATAATGGAGCTAACTTACTCTTTCTGGATATATACATATAATCGCCTTATGAATTCGATATACGGGTAGCGGTGAAACCAACTCACTTCTATTTATCCTGTCTATTTTACTATCTAGGAGGGACCAACATAACACATCTTAATTCTCTTTTTCTTTCTAATTCTAGTAACTCGTGCTTATGAGCGTTTCCAACTGTTACTCGGTGTTGAACCTCGTCCCCATATGTTTCTTCGTTCAAATAACCTAATTTGTAATCGCTTCCCATCGCATTCGAGGCTCTTTAATCGATCCTGTAATCTTCTTCTTCATATGTAAATGATGTACTGAGACCATGGCGTATTTGATTTTCGACGTTAACTATGATATTTTCCAAGTACATTCCTTATAATTTCTCAGGTCTCATCACTTTAATCACAACTCAAAGGTCTCTTACCGATATTAAATCTATCAGTTACTCACGTAACCTGAATCAACCTTCATTTTATACATAGGGAGCTAAATTACCCTTCTTAGTCATATACATTTGAACATCTTATGAACTCGTCATGCTTGTAATAACATGGCAAACTCATTCGTAATCGTTCTATCTATCTCATTGTTTCAGTAGACTAACTTAATTTATACTAATCTGCTTCTCTTTCTAATTCTAATAATTTGTGTTTATAAACCTTCCATTTTCCCTGACTGTTCTACTTTACTTGTCGCGTCTCCTTCTGTTTGGTTAGTCTGGCCTATGATCGTTTTCAATCGTATTCGAGAACCTTTAGCAGGTCTTTTGTAATTTCCATCCGTGTGTGCTCAAAAATTACTAGAAAAATATCTTAATTATCTATATTTTATTCTGGACATATTAAAATTAATATACTCACATTTTATTATATACAAACATCCAAATATTATTATCAATCATCAGATAATTCACCAAAAATTCATATAATATTCACATAATAATCATATATTGATACAAATAATTACATGATATTTCCCGAATATTACATATTTGTTGCTTGATTAATGTTTAGAACTGAATTTACAATCGATTCCATGTAAAAATTTGTACAAACGGTTTTTGTTTTGGCTTAAAATCGAGGTCGTCGGAGATGATATACGGTGACCGAAGTCCTTCGGGTTTTTCGCCGGAGAAGTGGACTTGTTGATGGTTGATGGACATAAATCAGGGGGTTGTGTTCCAGGGTTGATGTTGAATGAAAACCCCCTGAAAACGTGAACAAACGACACCTGGATTAGTTGAATTAAGGTGGCCAGAAAACACGACGGTGGCCGGAATCCTCATCGGATTCTGGGTTCATCACCATCCCGTTTTGTTCTTCATAACCCAATTGCAACCCGTTTATAACCCGGTTTTAATCCGTCTTATCATAATCTCATTTTTGACAACTGTTTCTGGATTTTTTTTATATAAATTATAAAAAATCAATTTTATTTATTTTATAAATTGATTAATTAATTATTTAATTAATTAATTTATTTTATAAATAATTCTGAAATATTTTCAAAAATTTGAAATTATTTATTTATTTAATTATTTAGTAATTATTTATTAATTATTAATTATTTAAATATGATTAATTATTTTGATAATTAATCAAATTATTTTCAATAAATCATAATAAATTCATTTTAATTTCAAAAATTATGGAAAATCATTTTTAATTCTGATTTTTCCTAAATAATTATTTAAATATATTTTTGAGGTCCAATTATTTTGCATAATTAATTATATTGAATAACAAATTAATTTATTCCTATTTATTGAACAATAATTGAACTGTTTATCCGATTTAAGCGAAATGAAAGCCCTTTGACTTGAAAAAATGATTTGTTTTCATTAAAAATAGATTCAAACCTTAATTTCTTTTGAAAACAAGTCGGCTTTCGATATTTATTTAATTATAGACCCTATTATTTATAAAGACGTGTCCAATAAATTCCGAAAATTAGGAAATGAGCCAGATATTGTGTAGTAATGCGAATAGCGAATCGATTTCGATTCTAAAAGATATTTTCAAGCCTATAATGAATATGTGAATTATGTGGTTAATCGAGTCTTATTTGTTAGTAATTATTGTGCGAGTCAATTGTATACGTACGGGTAGACGATAAGTGCTACGTGAAGTCGGTTTGAGATGCGATTGAGATACGAGTTGACTAAATAAGCGTCTTTATTTGATAGAGACGAAGCCAACAAGGCAGACCAAGCCAGTGTTAGAGAACGGTGATATAATTGCAGTAAGTCGTGTGACATGCAAGTTTTTCCCCTATTCTAAATTCAGAATAGTGAATTGCTTTCTCTTATTCAGATGACCATCACAGTTAAACAATGATAATTCGTGTTCCCATATACTAACACACAATTATTATTCCTTCGTTCATATTTCATTTTGATTCATGATTTCTCTTGATTCCTTGAATATTCTATACATATTCCAATAGGTTATATATATATATATATCCTGATATATTCCGATGTTGGGATACATCAAAGCATACGGATTGTTCCGATTGCTCATTTGTGGACTGGATGGTGACGATTAGGATCAAATATACACTTGATCCTAAGGACCTGAAATTCACCAGATCCTTGTGTTGGGCCGTAAAGTATGGGTACCCGAATGGATCTATACATTGAGGTATGGATCTGCACTGTATCCTGACTGATTAGCAGGGTATATGTGTGAACTTGTGTTCAGTCTAGTTTATTATTACTCACCAATAATGGCCTTCGTTCTTTTCTTGCAAGGTTATATCTTTACAAATATAACCAGATTACCGGTTTATTTAGCTTTACTGTAATACTATTTATGTATTGTGGACTTGTTGAGCAAATTTTGGCTCACACCCTTTTTGTTGTTATTCACCTTATTATTTTCAGTTAAGAAGGAAAATGAAACCTATCCGGATACGAGTGGTATAGAAATGAGTCAAGCAGCGGGATCCTCTAATTCCAAGAGTGTTGATCCCGATTCAGGAAGAGAGCTTCGAGTTACCTGAGCAGGTGTAGTGTAGATAGATATGGTGTGAGTTTGAATAAAATGAATTTAGTTAAAACTTGTCTAGATAATGGTTTGTAATAAAGAGAGTTCTATGAGATTTTAAATTTGGTTTGTAATAAATTTAGTGTGTTGTTCTTGTTTTCATACCTCAACCTAAAAAGATCATGGATAGAACAGATGGGGTTAGATATATGTTTGCATAATAAATATACAGGTTTGTATTAATTTGGTGATTAGCAAGTAACCCCCAGATCTAGACCCCGGATTTGGAGGGGGTTACAGTTTTTATCCTTTAAAGATGTTGTAATGATAATAGAACCTTGTACTCATAAAATATACATTAATTAAAATAAATAAAATTTATACATTTTAGTATTTAGCATTTGCAAACTAGCCTACACTAAAAATACCCACGAAAAAACTACTCCCTATGTCCCCCTCAATTCTTTATATTGGGGGACGGGAGCTCAACACGCACTTTAATGCCCTTATTAAGGCCCCATTTTGTATTGCTTTTGGTAAATTCTAAAAGTTGCGGTGTGAAAAAATGTTTTTGGTCTAAAAGTTGTCGGTAGCAAAAGCATATCCCTCATATTTTTTGAAAAAGCTGTTTTCAGCTTTTGGAGGAAGTAGTTATTAGTTTCACCATTAAAATTTCTCAAAAATATTATTTTTATATATTATATCTCAAAATATGCATAAATTAAAAAAAATACCAAAAAGTCATCTAATTTTTCTGACAACACTTTTTCCACCGGCACTTTTTCTCACAGCACGGCAGTTTTTAAGGCACTCCCAAACGGAGCCTAAATATAGTTGCATAATTTTTTTAAAAAATATATAATTTTTAATTTTTCATTAAAAAAAAGAATATTTTAAAAATAAATTCCGAAACTCTAGTTTATATTTATCTTAAAATGCGTGTCAAACATGTGGAAAAAAAGATGTAAAGAAACTGAGGGGAACATGTCAATTGTAACCGAGAATTTCAAATGAATTGGCCGGGTCGGGTAAGTTGTAAAGCTTGTCGGAATCCGAGTAAAATAGATAGGTGGGTCAAGAGGAGAAGAAAAACATATGGAATCAATCATTTGAACTGGTAAATGAGTCGAAATGTATTCAATAATCGGTGTGGAATTAACTTTTGGCGTGATAGTTGTTCTGAGTTATATAAACGAGGCGCCTAAATTCAAATCTCTATTTTAAGCCGAAAAATCTAGATACAATAATAATACTCCCATCAAAAATATAAGCTGATTTAATTTTTTACATATATTTTAAGGTGTATAAATATCACAGATTCATATATATATATATATATATATATATATATATATATATATATATATTTTAAATTTATTTTCTTGAATTAAAATTTAATATATATATATATATATATTCAGGAAAAGAAATTTGAAAAATGATTTGTGAAACTATCATTTTTATTCACCTTAAAATACGAGTAAAAAGTCAAAGTTAACTTGTATTTTTTAGGATGTCCCATTCAATTTTATACATTTCAAAACTTATTAAAAATAGTACATATTTTATAATATAAATATTAATTACACCCACTTAGAACAACTCCAATGATGTTGGCTAAAATGACATAAATTATGTAAAATTTATTGAACGTGGTAGTTGATTTATTCCGGTGGAGTTGACTATAATGATTGACTATATTTTAAAAGTAGTATATTTTTAGTATTTTAATTAAGTTATTATAAATAGAATGCATAATTTCGATATGGTAAATAAATTGTGTGTAATTTAACTATCGGTATGTACATATTCCACTACATATATTAAATATTGATTGGTCTCATAACTTTATCAACTTTTCTTATTTTTTTCCTCACAACATTCAATTTTTTTCTTAAGCTCTGTCCCCAAAATCAAAAGTATGCTTCTCAACAGGACGGAGAGAGTAGAGAATTTTAAACTATTCTGATTGATTATAAATGGAAGTCAATTTTTTTTAACAACCGAGAACGCAGTTAAAATGAAAAATATGAGAAGACCAAATGTTATTATAAATTTTTTACCAAATGTTTTATAAATAATAATTTTTCTTTTAATAATATTAACTCCGTGTGCATTCATATGTGCCCATAAATTAAATTTCGACACTCGTACTATCACATCATTTTGTAACAATTTTTATACAAGTTTCGAGTTATCTGATATTATATTTATAAAATAATTAGGATGAGAGTAGTATTATTGCAGAACTGAGCTCATACATAACATGCATGATTACACTACTCGTTAACTATATGGTTTTACTTCGCTTCCCCCTAACACTTTAAAATTTTAGACGTGATGATTAATCAACATAATATTATAATTTAGACAAGAAATGACTCAAATTCGACTCCCTAGCTACCATCCCCGATATTCCTACAGTTTAATGTGTAAGTTGTATTACACTCTTCGACCTAACCATAAAATTTTATGGGAGCCTTGTGTGCTGATTACCGATCACACGAACGGATCGTGCGTGCCGGGCCGAATAATTAACGGGCCGGTTAATGTTTAACAGAATTCGTGAACGGCCCGTATAAATTTACGGTCCGGGCCGTGCCGAGCCGGACCTGGAAAACAATCAACCGTGAACGGCACGCGGTTTAGCCGAGCTATGCGGTTTAGGCGGTTATGCGAATAACTAACGAATAAAGTTGTTCCACCATGTTGTTTAGCACGTGCACGACTTCACAGTTCACAAATCACACTACTTCAGCTTTAGTTTGTTTTTGTACACGTTTTTCTTCTTATATTTATTACTTTGTTTTTTTTTGTTTTTTTCTTTTTTTTATACATATGTACGCAAACTGTATATAATGTATGTTTTGTTTTTACTTTTTCTTTTTTAATCTGATCTTAATTTTTTCTGTTAAAATATATATTCGATTTTGAAGAAATAATATGTATTAAAATAAGGAAAATAGGACGGTACCTCCATAAATTTTATTAATTAAAAAAAATGTTACTACCTCCGTCCCTCTAATTTCTTTATTTTTTTCATATGCTTGACACGTATTTTAAGGCGACTATAAAGTATATCTCTGTAATTTATTTTTAGATTTTTTTGTATAAAAGTTTAAACATTATATTTTTATTTAGAAGAAAAAAAATTTTTTAAAAAATTTTGCAACTACATTTAATAAGTTTATTAAAGTGCGTGTCGAGCCCCCGTGCCCCAATGTAAAGAATTGAGGGGGACGGAGGGAGTACAATTGATTTGAACGTTGTCACTATGGCCTGTGAGTTGCAGTCTTGCAGAGCAGCAAACAGGCAGGTGACTGAGCCGGTTAACCGCGTGCCGAGCGGGCCGGTTCGCGCCTTGCACAACGTTGACGAATAAGGCGAGCCAGGACGGTTCGGTTACGGGCCGGTCCCGGTTTCTGAGAATTGTATTCGTAGTCGGTTCGTTAATTATAACGGACTGGGTCGAATAATTAACCGTTCGTCAACGAGCCGAATTAGGTGAATTTTAACGAGCCGAATTGCGAACGGGCCGAGCCAAACCGCTCGTTTGGCCGGCTCTACTCAGCACTAGCTTTGATTAATCAGTTGTTAAAATTTAAGAAGAGCGCATAATTGAGAAGCTAATTAAACAATTTGAGTTAATATCTTTTTAATGTGTTTTTATTTAAAGACATTTGTAACACCTTAATCCTATATCGAGAATATTTTTGAAGACATTTGTAACACCCTAGTTCCATATTAAAAAGATTTGAGAGTTTATTTGGTTTATAAGACAATGTTATAGGGAGAATTTCGTATAACAGTGTTGTGGAGGTTAATGGGCGGAACAAAGATCAAGGACGATGTTTGAGGGCGGAGGAAGGTTGTTTGGTGATGGCTGAGCTTGTATGTTGACTACTTAAGAAAGAATTGTGTTTGTTATTCTCTGTCAAGTGTCGACTCATGTCTCATACAAGTGCCTACGTACCCTATTTATAGGGATCAAGCCTCACATAGTTCTTGGGGGACAAGTCACGTAGGCTAGGGTTAGGGTTTTCCAACCCGTGCAGCCCAAGCCCACGATAAAGTCAGGCTTTCAGCCAATTAGTCACGTAAATCTCAACCGGCTCCACACGCTTCCTACAATCTCGCGGGATCTCCGCAATCCTTCCCGTGATTGTAGGAACAACCCGTGTCGGCCCCGAAATCTACGAGCAACTCAATCATCTATGAGTTACTTTCCATGTTGCACACAAATTCCTACGACGCGAGCCGGCCTGGTCCCCTCGGCTCGCACCGCCTTCCTTTTCAATTAATAAATACAATATTACCTTTGATTTCATATTGATATGAGCTCATGAGCCCGGCTCGCGTGTGGGCATCTGAGCCCGACCCGCATGTGGATACCTGAGCCCAGCTCGCTTGAAGGTACTTGAGCCCACCTCGTGTGGGCATAACCGAGCCCAGCTCCCATATGAGAGCATAGATGACAAATGAGAGCCCACCTTGCATGTGTGAGCCCAGCTCGCATATGTGGTCATGTGAGCCCAGCTCACACATCACGAGCCCAACTCACCTGTCACGAGCCCAGCTCGCATGTCATGAGCTCAAGTCACATTGGTCCACGATTCTAGCCCACATACGATAGTCCAGCCATTCAATGCATCTAAGGGGACCTGTTTAGGGCCCATGACCGAAAGCGGGCATAACAACTACCCCCCAAAATTCCTGGTCGCATCTGGAGGCTAGGAATTTTCCAGTCTTTCATGGCCTCGCAGGTGCGAGCCCACCAGGCCGCACAAAACCGCCTCGCGCGCCTCATCTTGCACGCTTTTTATTTAACATTCATTTTGACAGCCGTTGGACAGCTGGCGTGGGGATCCGTGTCGTCATCTAGGATGGTGACACGTGTCACCTCCCCTTTCTCTCTCCTATCCCCTGTAAATATGTGAGATTTGAATTCATTTCTCACATTTCCAAAAACACTTTCTGAATTGCTGCTCAATTTGCTCAAGGATCTACCACGGCGAAGATCATCATCTCAACAAGAACCGTCTACCGGCGGCGATATTCTCCCGGCACAGATTTATCTGGATCTTCATACACCTCTCCAACAGGTAATCTTCGATTCGAGCCCGTTTTCATTCACGCTTGTTTATGTGCACCATGCAAGCACACACCACCTGTTCGATGCGAGCTCACACACACCCATAACATGCGATACGAGCCTGTCTGCTCGTTTAAATACTTAGGTGCGATTCCGTGTGAGATGTGAGGACACTTAGGTGCGACCCCATACTTGTTTTTGTTTTCTTTTTAGGGCCACACACTAATTTTCACCATCTTTTACAGATGTCAAGTGCGTCTTCAGCCCGTTCCTATGGATCGTCTCGCTCCTCCTCGAGCCCGGCTCGCACTTCTGCTAGCCCGGTTCGCTCTTCTACCACTCCGTCTCCATTAAACCAATATCCACCCGAGCAGCGAGGCTCAAAGGACTTTCAACGCGAGCTGACTTCTCTTTCTGGCCGTCTCAGCCAACCTATTTCCCCTGGCTCTGCTATCACCCCTCAAGGGGCCCTAAACATTGCTAGAGGCGAGTACTCGATGCGAGCAGCTGGTTCCGGCTCGCTGGATATTCACCTTGACCCTAACCCTGAAGAATATACCAGGGAGGGGAATATTTATGATTGGAGAAAAAGACCCGTGGATATCTCCAATATACCAGCTTCCCTTGGGGTGGAAGAGCTCCTAAACCGCGAGCCCGCTCTTTTGGACAAAGAGCGAGCTGTGGAGATTCTAAGAGAGATGGTTGCAGAGAGGGCAGCCCGCCTGAAACAAGCTGCAACTAACAACCTCGACCCCATTCACCTTGACTCAGAATCTACCGACAGCGACCTGGGGAGTGCATACTATGACACCAAGAAGAAAGGAAAGGAGCCCGTAGCTGCTGAATATCCCATCTTGGGGCTCGAGGGTGAAGAGGATGGCTCGCACTGGTCCTATGACTCTCCTCAGAGCGAGGAGGTGGCAGATGTTACAAGTCAGTATAAGATTTGTAACTATAACTACATCCCGGCGGCCTCTCCTGAGCCTTACGTGCCTCCTGCCCAGCCCGAGCTGGAGGGTGAAATTGTTTTTAAGATGCAGATCATTCTTGATGGGGAGGAGAGCTCGACTGTCAACGAGGAGGTTAAGGTGCTCGCTTGTCGCGACCTGTCTACCTCGTTGACTCAGAAACATCTGGCCGAGCATATTGAGCAGTTCCAGCTCGAGGGCCATGTTGTCTTGCCCCTGCCTCATATTAGGTGATACAGATTTAACCATCCAGAGAATGGAGGCAGGGTGTCTCGCATGGTCTTGTCTACCTTCATTCTGAGGCTATGCATCTCTTCTCCTCTTCATCCTTTCATCAAGGATGTCTGCGAGTACTACCAGCTCGCACCTTTGCAGATCAACCCGAATGGATACCGAGCCGCCCTCGCATTATACATTATGTATAGCAAGTGTGGGTTTTCTCCTCTCACAGCGAGGCAGCTGGGCTACTTCCTTAATCTAAATCATTCTCCAAATGACTTTGGATACTTCTACTTCTCTGTCTGGCCGTGCTTTAACAAGAAGAATCTCATTCACAACGGGCCGAGCAACTCAGGAAAGTGGAAGAGCCCCTATTTCTACATCCACGAGGTGCCTCGAGTCCAGACTCATTTTTATTACAACCCATGTAAGTCTTCTTTGGCCGCTCTTGGTTTTCCTACCATAATTCCTTCTTTTAACAAGAGATGTTTTTTTATTTATCTTCAGCCACCCCGCCTCGCACTGTCCTTGTGGGACAAGAAAAAATAAATGCAGACAGCCTGCTAGACCTTCCCAAGGAAAACAGGGATATTCGAAAGCTCATAACGACCTCGAACCTGGTCGCGTGTGGGTTTTTGAAAGAAGGAGTGAGGCTGACTCCTCAAAAGAAGAAATCTAAGAAGAGAGCCAGAAAGGGTAAGAATATCGGGCCCGCATTTGCGGGCCTGTTTACTCGCGTGCACGAGCTCGTGGGCTCGCGTGTTTACACTTCCTACATGCATCACTTCACATTGCACCTTAATTTTCTGCAAATTTTATCTGTTCGTCTTACTTTTTTAAATTTCATCTCGCCGTGACTAATCTTTTTCTTCATTGTTTTCCTTTTCAGAAATGGCCATCTCCCCCATCCCTTTCATGGAAGAGGCTGAACAAGCTGCGACCTCGGACCCAGTTCAGCCCGCTGCAGCGACCACAGGGGCTCACTCTCAAGTCCCCCCTCCAGCTCGCATGAGGACCCTTACTGAGCATTTCAAAGGCTCAGGGCCTTCTCCTCGGCTAAAAAGGCATCGAGGTCACAAAGAAGGAAAAACTGGGGAGCCTAAGCCAAAGAAGGCTGCTCCATCTGATGCTCCTCTTCCCTCCTCTTCTTCTACCAATATGGTTATGACCACGTTCGGCCGGCTCGCTCAAGGTCACATCAGCGAGCATGATGTAAAGGGTTGGTCTTCTTCTGCTCTCGAAGTCAATCAGGATGCACTGTCTCGAGCTGCGGCCAAAGTTTACTATCGTCAGCTGTCTAAGGCTCGAGAGATGCGAGCCCTCAGCCAGACCAACACAAAGCTCGAGTCTAAAGTCAAATCCCTTCAGAGTAAGGTCGCTGAGCACGGGCAAGAGAAAGTTATACTGGTGAACAATTATAATCAGAGGATAATTAACCTGAACGTTGCTCACGACCAAGCCCTAAGGGAGCAGAAGGAAGCTCATGACCTGGCTGCTGAGGCATGGAAGAAGGAGAAGGATGCCCTCGAGGAGAGGATGCTCGAGCTGGAGGGATCAGTCTCTGCCCTGACCGAGGGCCGTGAGGCCGCCCTCGCTGATGCTAGGAACCTGGGAGCCAGGAATTTTATGAAAGTCTTTATGAAGAAGGTTCCTGACTTCGATTGGGCGGCTCTGGGTGCGAGCACAGCGAGGCATGCTGAAAAGCTGAAGCTAGAGATGGAGAGGGATGCCCAAATTGCTGAGGAGGCTCGGCTCGCGGCCGAGCAGGCCCAGGTCGCTGGTGATGAAAATTGTGGGGGAGCAGAGGCTGATAACCCTTGATGTAATTTTAATTAGAACTAGACTTTTGACTGGGTAAGCGGGCACCCCTTTCGCCTCACGCTTGTATTTGAAATATTCTGCCTCGGGGCCTAACTTATTTAACTTTTGTTTGTATAAAATGTCAAGTCTTTTGTGCCCGCGTATGTCTTTACGGTGCTAGCTGGCTTTCTTTATTTTTGTGTTTTCTTATCACGCCTCTACTGACCAAAAGTTATCATAACTCTGGCCGCGTATGGCGAGCGTTACACTTTCACAGCAAGCCCAGCTAATCAGCTTGCACCTTTTGTTTAATCGATCAAAATTTGTCGAAAAATGCTAAGTGGAACAGGCTCGCATCATTACTAATTCACAAGTTTTGTACGCGGTCGTATGGGTTCGCATGATGCGACCCTGACTATGTTTGGTGGAGGGCTGGGCCTCTTGGGTCGTATTTTGGGAGCCTGCGAGCCAGGGTATGGGCTCGCATCGCGTGCACACCCCTCTTTTAAGCTTCATCTTTTATTTGCTTTGTGCTCATATCTTTCTAAGCGGGTCATGGCCCAGCTTGTCTCCTATATTTGTTGCCAAAGCGGGCCGGGGCCCGACCTGATTTGTGATTTTAACATGCTAATAAAACAACCGTTCTTTCCTCGCATGGGTTCCCAAGGATGGGCTCCCCTGCTGGGTGTTTAACAAAAGTTAAAATGTCAAGTGCACAAAATAGAAATCAATCATTTTATTCATAGATAATGGGAACTGAAAGGAGTACATGCTTGTAGTCTCAGGGAGGCACCTATATGGCACTACCCCCCGAGACTTAGGAGTATTTTCAGATAATACTAAGTCTGAAAAGAATAATATTACTGATAATATTTGCGGAGGTGTTCCGTGTTCCAGGCTCTCGGGATCAGTTTGTCCTGCATATCATTGAGGTGGTAGGTTCCCTCCCAGAGCACTGACTTTATCTTGTAAGGGCCTTCCCAATTCGCTCCAAAGACTCCGTGACTCACTACCTTGGTATTTGGCATGACCCGGCGTAGAACCAAATCTCCCACCTTGAAAGTTCGGGCTTTAACCTTACTATTATAGTGCCTAGCTGTCCTCTGCTGATATGCTGCTACCCTGATCTAAGCATCTTCTCGAGTTTCTTCGATCATGTCCAAATAGAGCCGATGATTGACCTCATTTGCCTCCGAGTCATAGTTGTCCCTTCGAAAAGATCCTGCTCCCACTTTAACGGGCACCATAGCTTCACACCCATACACCAGAGAGAAAGGGGTCTCTCCAGTTGTGGTTCGGGGTGTAGTGTTGTAAGACCACAGGACCTGGGCGAGCTCCTCTGGCCATGCTCCTTTCTTCTCTTCAAGCTTTGCCTTCAAGGTATGCTTAATGATTTTATTAACAGCCTCCGTCTGCCCGTTACTCTGGGGGTGGCAGACTGCGCTAAAGCTCTTCTGAATCCCCAGCTGCTCACAAAACTCTCGCATTTCCTTGCTATCAAATTGTTTCCCATTGTCAGATATCATCTTGTAAGGGATGCCATAACGACACACAATAGCCTTGTGTACAAACTCCCTGAGTTTTTTTGCCGTGATGGTGGCTAGGGGCTCAGCCTCTACCCACTTAGTGAAGTAGTCTACCGCAACCACCGCATACTTGACACCTCCCCTGGCCTTCGGGAGTTCCCCAATCAGATCAATTCCCCACATGGAGAAGGGCCAGGGGCTCATGAGGGATGTGAGAGAGGCCACGGGGCTGTTGTAATAATTGGCATATCGCTGACACTTATCACAAGCTCGGGAGAATTCAAAGGTATCTTTTTTCAGCGTTGGCCAGTAGTAGCCTTGACGGAGGATTTTTTGAGCTAGAGAGCTACCCCCGAGTGATTGCCACAAATGCCCTCGTGTACTTCCCTTAGGATGTAGTTGCATTCATCTCCATCTATGCATTTGAGGAGAGGCACACTGAACCCTCTTCTGTATAGAATCCCGTCGTATATCACATAGCGGGCTACTTTATATTTTATCCTCCTTGCCTCATTCTTTTCATCCGGAAGTGAACCTTCTTTTATGTATGCTAGAATAGGTGTCATCCACGTGGGGTCGAGCTCATTACTGAGGCTGCCCACCTCGTGCTTGGGCACACTAGGTTGCCTCTGTATATCAAGGGGGACGGTCCCTAGCAAAGTGCTCTCGCGGCGTGAGCCGAGCTTAGCTAGCTCATCAGCGCCTTCATTCTGCCCACGCGGGATTAGTTCCAGCCTCACCTCGTTGAACCTCGCGATTATCCTCTGTGCGCACTTCAGGTAAAGCTCTGTTCTCGGCCCCTTAGCTTGATACCCCCGTTTATTTGATAGACCACAATCATGGAGTCACTAAACACATTCAAATTCTCCACCTTTATTTTCAAAGCTAGCTTGAGACCGTTGATCAGGGCCTCATACTCGGCATCATTGTTGGTTGCATGAAAGGCCAGGTGGGTCGCACGTCTGATCTTGTGCGCCTCTAGGCTGATTAGCTCAATTTCAGCTCCTGCTCCATCACCGTTAGAGGCTCCATCCACAAATAGGCTCCACCATGGGGCACTATTTTGGCTCTCCAGTCCAACTTCCTCTGTGCTAGGTATGACCACAAGGGCTCCCGGCTCCACTTCCTGATATGGAGGAAATTCCAGCACAAAATCGGCCAGGGCTTGACCTTTGATTGCGGTCCTTGGCTTATAATCCACTTCGAATTGGCCGAGCTCAACCGTCCACTTCAACATTCGATCAGAAGACTCTGGTTTATGCATCACTTGTCTGAGGGGGTAGGAGGTTCGCACTTCTATCTTGTGTGCCTGAAAATAGGGCCTGAGTTTTCAGGAGGCCAGGATCAGAGCATATGCTAGCTTTTCGAGGCTTGTGTATCGAGTCTCGGCATCGGCTAGCCTTTTACTCACATAATATACCGGGAGCTGGACACCATCCTCCTCTCAGACTAATACCGCACTTATTGCAAAGTCGGAGACAACCAAGTATAGGGTCAAAGTTTCTCCTGCCTTTGGGTTGGACAACATTGGAGGGCTGCTGAGATGCTTCTTTATGTTCTGAAAGGCTTCCTCACATTCTTCGGTCCACGTAAAATTCCTCCCCACTCCTTTAATTGCTTTGAAGAACTCTTGGCATTTATCGGAGGATTTTGAGATGAAGCGGTTCAAGGCAGCCACTCGTCCCGTTAAGCTTTGAACATCCTTCACCCGTCGAGGGGATCTCATCTCGAGTAGGGCTTGTATCTTGGATGGGTTGGCCTCAATGCCTCTATGGTTGACAATAAATCCCAAAAACTTCCCCGATTCGACCTCAAACACACATTTCTGGGGGTTGAGCTTCATTCTGTACTCCCTTAGGATCTGGAATATTTCTGCCAGGTGGCGGACATGATCCCTCGCTTCTTTCGACTTCACCAGCATGTCATCTACATAGGTCTCAATAGTCTTCCCCAACTAATGTTTGAACATCTTATTCACCAGCCTCTGATAGGTTGCCCCCGCATTAAGGAGCCCGAAGGGCATCCCGATATAACAGTAAAGGCCCCGATCAGTAATAAAGGAGGTGTGCTCCTGATCTGGCCCATACATGGGGATTTGGTTATATCCCGAATAAGTATCCATAAAGCTAAGCAATGCGTGCCCAGCCGTGGAATCAACCAGCTGGTCGATTCGGGGTAGAGGAAAGTTGTCCTTCGGGCAAGCTTTGTTCAGGTCGGTGAAGTCTACACATGTCCTCCACTTGCCATTGGGCTTCTTGACAAGCACGGGGTTGGCCAGCCATGTGGGGTAGAAGGCTTCTCTCACAAGTCCTGCCTCCATTAATCTATCCACTTCTTCTCTGAGGGCCTCTGCCCTCTCTCCACTAATCGGCCGTCTCTTCTGCCTAACCCCCTTCTTTTTCGGGTCCAAGTTGAGCCGGTAGCACATGACATTTGGGTCAATCCCTATCATATCAGAGTGTGACCATGCAAAGACATCCAAATTCTCCCTTAGGAAGCGGGCTAGATCGTCTCTCAAGTCAGGACTTAGGTTAGAGCCTATTCTGAGTACCTTGGAGGGATCATTTGGGTCTACCAAGATTGGGATTGTGTCCTCTATGGCCCCAGCCCTTTGGACCATTGGGGGCATTCTCGGGTCTAAATCTGCTCGAGCCCCGCTAGATTTTCCCATTTCCGTGATTGTCAAACCTTCCGTATCCTTGAGCTCGGGCTGGTGAGCTCGGGCCGGATTTATCAAGCGTTCAGAGGCTGCAGTTACAGTGCGAGTAATTCCGTTGGGCAGGTCCATAGTGATTGTTGTTTCTTTGCGTTCCCACTTCCCTCTCCTAAGTCTTGCAGTGATTTGTTCTGGGCTCTCTTCTTCATCACTTGCTTCCTCCACAATACCCTCTTGTATCAACATGATGGGCTGAGAGGCTTCCATTAGTAAGGCCCCTGGGAGTGGTTCCACCTGAATTCCCATGTGCTCGAAGTAGTTCTCGGGCAATTCCTCAATTGAAATCAAATTACAAGTCTCGTGGCGCTCGGGACGTATCATTTTCCTGCCCTCTGCCTCTTCCATGGGGACGTCGCACTCACCTGCTTCAGCTATCTCCCTTGAGGCATTTCTTGACTCGGCCGCTTTGAGTGCCTGGTTGTAGCAAACCCTTGATTCGTATTGACAGCTCTTCAAGATGCCTACCCCCGTGGGGGTTGGGAATTTTATCGTCATATGATGGATCGAGGTCACCATCCTCATCGCCCTCATAAGGGGTCTGCCCACTATAACATTGTAGGCACAAGGCTGGTCTACAACTGTAAACATAGCGATCTGGGTGGCCACATGAGGCTCATCTCCTATGGTCATCGGGAGCCGAATTGTCCCTTTCACTCCGATCGAGTTTCCCGTGAACCCGTACAGGTGCCCACCTATCGAGGTTAATTCTCTATCCAACAATTCCAGTTTTTTGTAGGCATCATAAGTCAGAACATCAGCCGAGCTCCCGGTGTCCACCATTGCTCGGTGAACATTCACCGTCCCAATCTTCATTTTTATGACTAGGGCATCGATATGAGGGTAATGCACCCATTTTGCATCGTTCTCCTTAGACACGATATCATCGGCCTCCCTCTCAAAGAGCTCCGGGGGCCTTTGGCTTAGATGGTTGACGTTGGTGAGGGGTTTGTCCTTTGCTTCCCGGGCATATCTGTCCATTGCCTTCCGGCTGTCTCCGCCAATGTGAGACCCGCCTAGAATAATATGAATGCTACCAGCCCGAGGGACCCTTTCTTTGTCTTCTGGGGGTGGAGGAGGGACGGTATGATAATCAGTCCTGTGCTTTCGAACCTCCTTGACAACCCACTCCGTAAGCTTCCCTTGTCTAATCAAAGTCTCGATCTCATCCTTTAGTTGTCTACAATCAGCTGTATCGTGTCCGGTGGCCTCATGGTATGCACAATACTTCGAAGTGTCTCTTTATTGTAGTCTGTGAGAGGGGTTGCCTTCTTGAATACCCCTTTCCCAGCATATGTAGCATATATGTGGTCGATAGAGGATACCAGAGGGGTATGTGTCTGTCATTTGCTTGTATAAGGCCTTCCCGAATCTTTGGCAGTCTCTTTGCCCCGGGCAGACTTTTTTGGGCTCGAACTGCGCCGATATGTCTTCCTCCTCTCGTCAGGACTTGAGGATCGGTCCCTCTTGTCTCGATAGCTCTCGTTGATTTTCAGCTCTCTCATCGATTTCTCTACCCTCTTGAAGGGTTCGGCTTGCTCATAGAACTCGGCCAAGGTCCTCGGCTCACTCGCTTGGAGGCTCTTCCAAAATTTTGATCCTTCTTTCAGCCATGCTATCAAGAAAATTTTGATGGTCTCCTCACTGGCTCCTCTCACCTTGGGGACCTCGGCGTTGAACCGATGAAAGTATTCTGCCAAGGGTTCCCCCTCCCTTTCCTTGATGTTGGCTAACGTGGCCACATGAGGCGAATAGTGGAGGGTGGACTGAAATTGTCTGACGAACAAGTCCTCCAATTGCCTCCACGTTCTTATGCTAGCCGGTCCCAACTTGGAGAACCATTGTTGGGCACTACCTCTGAGTGATGCCGCGAAGAGTCTGCAGCGGGTCATCTCCGGTACCTGATAGACTTCCATCTCAGTGTTAAATTGTATAAGGTACTCCGCCGGGTCGGCTTCGCCGTTTAATAGAAGGTCGGGGTTGTGCCTAAACACCCGAGGTAGGGGGGATGATCGGATAACAGCCGTAAACGGAGAGGGGGCAGCCGAGGCAGGGGGCCCTCTCTTCTCTCGCTCCATCTCATCTAAGATCCTTCTTAGGTCTCTCACCCTAACAACTTCTCCTTCTCTATCACCACCCGCGTTACTCGAATGGTGTGAGCCCTGAGGTCGTTCACGGCGTCCCCCTCCTCCGGCTCGCGCCTGCGACTCCTCTTCACGATTGTCTCTCCGTCTACGTCGCTCCTCCCTCCTGGGTGAGGTGTGTTGACATTTTTCCGGAGGGGTCGCTGCCCGTTCTCTTTTCGAGCCTCTCTGATCCACGGGCTCTTTCTCTTCTCTCTCCTACTTACAATTCTCCAATTTGAGCCTGAGGTCATGCTCGCTTAGTTTTTTACCCACTCGGTCTAGCACGCTAGTCGACCTTGCCTCAGATGAAGCTGGTTTCTGCCCCGATCTCGTAGAGATCTGGCTGCCCCGCTCATCATGGCCTCGGGGTATATCTTCCTTTTCACGCGATGTTTCTTTCTCCTGCTTGGTCTCGGTTGCCACGTCATCGAAATCGTGGATCAGCTTCTTCTGAGGGCCTTTGCCCTTCCAGCTACGCTGTGAGACCTTGAGGCGGCGCGCCTTACGCTTGGCATTCCGGACCGAGCTTCTTTCTACCTTTGACATTCGGGCGTTGATCTGATTCATCTGATCGGCCAGCCCTTCGAGATATGTCATCACAGCCTGCACGTCCACGGTTGCAGTTGGTGGAGGTGGCGCCTGATTCTCTGGGGGCGTGTGTTCGACCTCATTAGGGTCCTTCTTCTTGCCTCCGCTTCCTGGTGTCGCCGCTTGCTTGCTTTCTTTGGTCATCTTTCTCCCTAAGATGAATGAACCCCCTCCTTCTAGCGCCAATTGTTATAGGGAGAATTTCGTATAACAGTGTTGTGGAGGTTAATGGGCGGAACAAAGATCAAGGACGATGTTTGAGGGCGGAGGAAGGTTGTTTGGTGATGGCTGAGCTTGTATGTTGACTCCTTAAGAAAGAATAAGGTTTGTTATTCTCTGTCAAGTGTCGACTCATGTCTCATACAAGTGCCTACGTACCCTATTTATAGGGATCAAGCCTCACGTAGTTCTTGGGGGACAAGTCACGTAGGCTAAGGTTAGGGTTTTCCAACCCGTGCAGCCCAAGCCCACGATAAAGCCAGGCCTTCAGCCAATTAGTCACGTAAATCTCAACCGGCTCCACACGCTTCCTACAATCTCGCGGCATCTCCGCAATCCTTCACGTGATTGTGGGAACAACCCGTGTCGGCCCCGAAATCTACGAGCAACTCAATCATCTATGAGTTACTTTCCATATTGCACACAAATTCCTACGACGCGAGCCGGCCTGGTCCCCTCGGCTCGCACCGCCTTCCTTTTCAATTAATAAATACAATGTTACCTTTGATTTCATATTGATATGGGCTCATGAGCCCGGCCCGCGTGTGGGCATCTGAGCCCGGCCCGCATGTGGGCATCTGAGCCCGGCCCGCTTGAAAGTACTTGAGCCCACCTCGTGTGGGCATAACCGAGCCCAGCTCGCATATGAGAGCATAGATGACAAATGGGAGCCCACCTTGCATGTGTGAGCCCAGCTCGCGTATGTGGTCACGTGAGCCATGCTCACACATCACGAGCCCAACTCACCTGTCACGAGCCCAGCTCGCATGTCATGAGCCCAAGTCACAATGGTCCACGATTCTAGCCCACATACGATAGTCCAGCCATTCAATGCATCTAAGGGAACCTGTTTAGGGCCCATGAACGAAAGCGGGCATAACAGACAAAATACTACTACTATGCACACCAACAAATCATGATTTTTTGGGGCATGTGATTATGGTGTGCTAGTCGTTATCCAAGTTGGCTGCATTAAGGATAATAAATTTTGACTTATTTTCGGACTCAGAATCGGGATTTGATCCGGTTTTAAAAAAAGACTCGAAATTTAACCCGATTTATGACATTAACAACATCCTGTAATTTTGAAAAATGATTTTAACAAAAATGGAGTGAAATCAGACCATTCTTAAGTTGGGCGATAGCCGTTAGGGGGGGGGAGGCGGTGGGATGAGAAGATGAGTTGGGGATGTAAGTTGCACAAGGTAGATGATAATGGGATGGCAACAAAGGGAGACTGGCATGAGTTGGGTTTGATTATGATTGGGGATAATAAAAAGTTGCTGAGTCCTGAGTCTCCAGACCGACCAAACAACAGCACGCACATGCATGTGAAACTTGGCTGGCGTCTTTTCTACTACTTGCCTTATTTTCTTTATCTACTTTTCTACGCTCATGACTTTATCTAAACACGCTCATTTTATTATTCAAACTTTCTTCCCTTTTTTTTGAACGCCTACATTTTCTTTGTTTTTTTGCTTGCCTACTCTTCTTCTACATTTCTTTTCTACGTTTAACTTACCGGTTCATAATCTCATTTAATTAAATATATAAAAAATTTCTCAATTTAACAACATTCCGATCTAGAATGATCGAGAGTTATAATATATCATATCGCACTATTACGCCATGATATGTGTATATAATTTTATTTGCGATAAAATACAAATGAACCCTATCATTTAACATAGTGAATCATGGTATACTGTTAACAATAAATTACTCCTCCGGAACATCTCCCATTTTATTATATCAAAAAATACTCTAACCTGATAGGAATTTCCTAAAATAGACCTTCCCCCAACATTTTCCCAATTAACAAAATACCAAATCTTTGTTTAAATCGAAGCGGGCAAACAACAAATGGAACAAAATATACAACTATACAAACACACAAGGAAATTAATCACAACTTGACCTTTTTATAACTGCTAATTTATACTGAAATGAGCCAATCACACTTACCTTGTAATTAAATAATCTTTTCCGTGAAACAAAAAGTTAACAACAATAAAAAAAAAATACCAAAGAATAATTCAATAACTCTAATTCTTCCAAGCATAGAGTAACAGAGAAAAGCCAGAAGGGACCTTGAGCTCATTCTCTTCAATACTCTCCCACTCCATAACAGAATTAGAAGAAGCTGAAGACAACGAAGAAGATGAACAGCTACTTCTTGAACTCGTCAACACGCCTTTTTTCAATTTCTTGGCCTCATATTTAATCCCACACGATTGTTGTTGTGTCCATAACCCCAAATCATCGTCTTCGTGAACCCCAAGTTTCTCAAATTTGAACATGAACAATGCGTGCCCTTCTTTCTCATTTTGATGATCAAATAGCCAGTCATGAACATCCCATGAAATTTGTACTTGAATGCCATCAACCTCGATTCTTTCGTTCCCGCGAAACTTCCATTTCAGATGTTTTACACGGAGCACTCGTTTGTTGTCTATTGTTAAGACTAAGCTCGTTTTGTCTCCGAGTAATCTGCAATCTATTAAGATGTTGCGTGTTTTGTTACCGAATGTTGCTTTTGTTGCGTATACTTTGTTTGTGCCAAAGACGTGTTCTCTTTTTAAAAGAGGGTTTGATGGTGGACACGCATTACTGGTCTTCGTTTTGGAGTAAGCTTGTTTGGACAAGTCGCCGATTAGAAGAATCGTTTCTCCGTGTGAAAGGATGGCTATGTAGAATCCGGACTGGGGTTCGGGTCGTGACCCGAACTTGGCATTCGAAAAATCCCAAAATATGCGAGTGTTTTTAACGGCTAGTTTTCTGGAACCGTGTTTTTTCCAGAAAAGGAAAGGTTTGAGGTGTAGGTTAAAGGAATGGAAAGTTTGGTCCGAAACGACGTCGTGGGAGGTGAAGTGAATGTGTAAGGAATGAGTTAAAACATTTTTGGACCATGTAAGAGCAAAAAGGCCTATTGGAGTTTGGTAAAGAGTGGTGGTGAGTTTAGGACTAGTTGTGTTTTCCGGCGGTGGTGGAAGTGGCTTTGCCGCCGTGCGGTGGACGATGATGGCCGTGGTTGTGGCGGCGATGGGATGGAGTTGTGATGGCATGGTTTGGAATAGGAAATTTTTTGTGGGAGGAAAATAAAGGAAGATTCTTTTTTTTAGGGGAGAGGAGGATGTGGAGACAATATATACAAAAGGTGTTTGTAGTGAAAGAACAGCTGGGAGAATAAACAATGGTCCAACGTTTTTAATCTAAGTGTAATAATACATACAAGTGGATGTCTTTTTGAAATTGACCGAATCAGAGAGTTCACATTTTGACCTCTTACTTATCCTTAGTCTCTTGGACATTTTACATATTTTTGCACGTTGTCAAAAATACAAATTTTATGGAGATGCAACGAGATATTTTTTTGATTAAAATTGTAATTATATTCAAAATTAAATTTACGATAATATAAAATTTCACGCACCAAATGACGCATCACTTTTTTTTTTTGAAAAAAAAAAAATCAGTTACGAGTTACTCCATACCAGTACCACATTCAGTATTAAGTGGGTAGATAAGAGTCGTCAACTCTGAAAATGGGACATTTTCGTGATTATCTCTCAAAAACCTAAACAATTTAACCATACAAAAATCAAAACAAAACTACCAAACATGGGGAGTAGTTGAATCAAAAATTTAAATGAGATTCAACATAAAGTAAACCCATTTCAGCGCAGCTCATGTTTACACAACTACTTTGTTAGAAAAACTTGTTAGCTCAACAAAAGCAACGAGAACAGATATCGAAAATACAGGTCATACTAAATAAGATATTAAGACTAAATGAAGTACAGTTTTATGGTGATACTAGATTCCGAATATCCGAATATATGCTTTCATTTTCTCCTTTTTACAGACTTCATCCTGGTTTATCAGTCATCAGATGGTTTTTATCTAGTTGGATAAACAGAAGAACAAATGAAGAGTGCGACAAGCACAAGTTGCTCACTCTCAACTTGTCAAATTAAGGTAACAAAATGTTATCGACTGCTATCCGAAGGTGAAATCTACCTCTGATTACAGCAAACCAAATTTTTACTACAAGTCCGCTAGAAAGGCACATTTCATGCCACTTGCCAGATGAAATGTACCGCAATTATACATAATCAAGATGGAAGTACATATCAATATCCAGTTTCTTCTTAGCGCACGAAAGGAATCAGTAGATACTCGGCATAAAAGAGCTGCACGAGAGTTGAAAGTTGCTCACAGATGTTAAAGAAAACATAGATAGACCAGAGCGCTAAACTTATGTAGCAAAATTTTGTGATTGAAATTTTATAATATTCTGAAGTATTGAATTAGCCGAGAAATATGTTAGGAGTGTGGGTGGAGAATGTTTATGCTTTATTTGATCCACTATCCATGTACAATGTTGTACATAGGTTGTATAGAAAATCCCAACTAGTTTATCATGTTATATAGACATATAGTGTAAAACAATAACTCATTAATCTCTGGAATCTTTGCCTCCTGCATGAACGACATTCCCAGTGCTGAGATAAATAAGTCATGGATGCCAGGAAACTACATCCCTGGTGGTACACCAGAGGTAATGTTCCAAACATCAGCCAGTATAATTTATTAGGCTTGCAGTTGTATCACAGTGACAGATTTTGGTTTCTTACACACTTGGCAGAAATAATTACTTTACAAAAGAAATAAAATGAATTATTCACTGCTCTCATGCTGAACACTGATATTATTGGTTTGCCTGTGTCCTGTAATGTCTCTCACTTTTGGAGAATCATCTGAAGTACTGTATACCTTAATGATGGTGTTTACTAAGATGTTTTTACTTTGGTATAGTAGATGCAGTTTTCACTAGATTTGATTGTATTTCGACAAACTTGGTGAGTCAGTTTCAATTGTTTAGGATGTGTTTGTTTCACTGTAACCCAGCTGTATAACTGCAAGTTTCATGGAACACACATAAGTTACAATGTTTGGTTGGTTAATTTTTAATTTGACAAAAGGGACTCCTAGTTCCAATATATTTGAACTTGCAACAAAACATGGGAGGAACTTGGTTACCTTGGGCCTTGGTTTTTTCAAGTTACAAGGTGATTATATTATTAATTGATTTAAATTTACCAGAATTAAGTATGTAACCTACTAGTTGCATAGTGGTGAGCCAAACACTCATACTTTATCTTTTATGGAACTATGAGTTTTAACATAAAATAGAACTTGAAAATCCCTATATAACTACAAAATCGGCTTTGGGATGGAGTTGGGATAGAGCTATCAATGGCGGTTTGGGACGACTCTTTATTACTGTCTGTAAAAGCTGTAGAAGTTGTTTGTACTAGTTATTTGTCCAAGGACTTGAAAGTTGTTTACTTTCATTCCATGGTAAGGTAGAGTTCGAAGACTTAAAGACTTGAATGATTATTTCATCCCACACCTCTGGTTTCTTTCTTCTAGCACAATTCGAAGATCTGTTGGGAATAATGTTGGACTTCTTCAGGGTATTAAATGGAATTTAGACGAGGTGGAGATATGTTATGACATGACTTAATTTATTGTGTTGGGAAGTTAATTGTTTCTATACCCACTTAATTAGGCTTACCATATTCTGTTGTAACCATTTTTAGATTAAGAGAGAATTATGGAAGAGAGGGAGCCTCATGGTTTGCATGTGGGATTGTGGGTCAGTGTGAGCATCCTATTGAGTGATCTCCTAGCAATTTGTATTTTTTAGTGAAAAAGTCTCATGATCTTGTGGAGGATTACAGAGTGCAGAGAAGACACCTAAATTGGGTGTGTTTCGTATGTTCATTTTAATTTATTTGCAGTTAAATTTATAAGACTCTCGAATTCTTCTTAACCTCTCCCCTTTTTACCTTATATTCTTCACAAACTAGTAACATGTATAAAAGCAAGAGGTTCAAAGTCTCCGAGATTCATTTTCTAGGGTAGTAGCTTGTTAGTTCTTACTCTGATATTTTTGGATTAGAAGCACCTTACTACAGACAATCATCAGCTAAATGTTCTTTCCAACAACTTTTAACAGAAGGATAATATCTTTTATGAATATCCTTATGATGAAATAAGCAACTTTACGCACCTTCCATATGGACATGTAAAATGAAGTCACTGATGCATTATCTTCGAGATTAACCGCATTTGCTCGGTGCCAAAGAATTGAAGCAAGTGTACAGTGTCCTATCATCTGCATAGAAAATACCAATAAAAAGGAAAATTAACTATAAACAATTAAAAAAACTAGAATGTAGAACTAGATATTAATAAATCATTTAGGATATAACATACGGTTACAAGCTTGCTTAACAGGAATGAGGATGAAGCGCCAATCACCAACGCAGATGCATATGCAATTAGGAGAATGCCAATACAAAGCCAAAAGACCTTCACAAATAGATCAAAAAGTTAAAATATGTTACACATATGATTGTAATATTTATTAACTACTCTTTTACTGATTTTTCTTATTTGTCTTCCGATTCTCTAGTGCCGCCTATCTTCCCATTGTTCTTTTTGTTATTCCCTCAGTATTCAAAACTGCAGCCTGGACTCATATTATATCATGCAAAAATCTTTATATTGCAAGGGCAGATAAAGGATAACCCTTACGGTTGCTGTTGTATAACACCAACAAAAGTTGTTGAATCCAATAAATGAAAATAATTTATATAGTAATATGCTTTCTCCAACTTATTCAATCCAATATATATATTTTTTCCTGTACCATTTTTTCACAGCCGGCGCAATAGTTTTCCCTCACTTCATTTTCTTGTACTTCCTCAGTTCAATTTATAACAAACAAACATCAAACTTCAGGTCTGAATTATTCTTTTGAACCCATTACTGCCATGAAATTCCCTCATATTCTTCTTTCTTGATTCTTCGAATGTATCTTTTGCATCTTGAATTAATTGCAAAAATATTCTATATAACATTTACAGTCTTAAATTATAGGTCATTAACATAAGATTAAGTAAATGAATCAAAAATTACTAACCCTCTTTTGGCCAAGGCTGACACTGAATGACTGAATGCCAAAGTCTCTATCTCCATCTACATCGGGTATGTCCTGCATTTATTAAGATTAACTTATACATTGTTAACCAAACTAAAATAAGGGTATAAGAATAGTATGTTTTCTAATAAGTAAATATTATTGTCTAAAATATATATATATATATATATAATAATCATCCGATTAATCTTTAATCGGTACCTCAACCGTTGATGTCTGATTCGTGATTTTTACAACCATGCTACCAACACATTGATTAATGTAATATTCTTTCCACGATCAAACATTTTCCTTGAATTAAGTTGTATATCTGGTTTAAATCTGCTATTAAGTATACTAATAACATGTCATTACCACTTCACCTGATTGCCAAGATCTATCAACAGCAGTGATAACAGAAACTCGTAATTTCCTTCTTATCTATTCCTAGGTACTTTTTTAAACTTGTTATCTGAATTATAATCTACTATTATTTCCACTATTAGCATACACATATCCTATTTCACTTCATACAACACCAAACTGTTGTATTGGGTTAGTTTATCATATAGAATTTACAATCTAAACTCAATATATTTACCTCATCTTTGCATCAACTAGCAGAACTGACTTTAATAAGTTGGATTCAGTTTTGTGATTAGGCTATGGGGAGTGGTCTAAGTGGAGATGTCAAGGCCAGGTTTGTTTCACAACAAAAAGGTCTAGAGGCAACTCAAAATTGGCCAGTATGATCCTCATAAATTTAAGGGAAAACTTGAGGTCTGCCAGTATCACATGATTAAAATTTTGTAAGTTATGCTTCTGCATTTTAAGCATTACCAAAAATATACCGTCTAGTGCTACTAAAAACATATTTTGGGGTAAATAAAAGCAATAAGGAGAATGCATTTTGTTCCTGACAAAACAGATAGAGGACAAATGCTTTTGCCTGCTATGCAGCTAACATGTTGACAGGAATTTTGTTTCCGACTGAAGCTATAATTTTGTCAGGGTATATCAACTAATCTAGTTGTGTAGTAATATAAGTATATAGGTATCAAACACTTAAATATAAAAGAAGTGATAAGTTCTGTTTTTTTATATAATTTGTTAAGTTAATATTTAAGACGGAATGCTTCTGTTGTTAAAACACTTACATTCACTTATGCATTATAATAAAAACAAAGTTGTCAACATCTAAATAGTGAAGAATGAGTAAGCAGTAACGATGCTGTTTTCTAGATAAACTTGATTCTTATAAAGACAATTTAGATAACCAACACCAAAAAAAAATATACATCAATGATACCTTAAATAACGCAATAACAGTGGTGAACATGCTTATACAGATGGTAGCAAAACACAAGGACCTTGGGAACACCATTGGTCTGCCAAGCACGTATTTCTGCAGATGTAGTATTACAGTTTATTAGAATGTATACAGATATAGTAGCAGTTACTTATTAGTTATTACATGCTTGCATAATAATTTTTTACCTGAATATGGTAGAAGAAGGCAAGGTTAACTGTGATTGCCCTGACCATGAGGATAGAAATTGCAGCAAGGAAAGCATTTCTTTTCCATCTGAGTAGAGGTAGCTGCATGAAATATATCAGGTACAAGAGTATTTAAAGATGACCTCAATCTTCTTTAATAGTTCTATACTAGATTCAAAGTTATTAACATCATAAGTCTGCTCATGGGAAAATTAGAAGAACATGGATTTAGTGTTCAAGCAATAAGTTACTTTATAAATTTGGAAGCTGACCATCCAATTAATTTGTTATGACACTTAAGTGATTTTAAATTCAATGTTATTTACTTGATGCTCTGATTTATCAAATTAGCACTGCTATATTTTACAGATTATTTGGAACTTCATTCAAATTCTTCGGCATAATGCTTTGAACATTTTATATTACTTGGACTACTACGAAGTTAAGTTGTAAAAATATTAATAACCCAGCATCTTGATGTCATTCACACTGCTCATGAATTCGTTATACTCTTTACACCTTTAATATAGCAAACGACCCAAAAATTACCATGGATATAACACAATAATAATTAATTCAAGTCATAAATGTTTTCATCCTGCAAGTGTCATTAAAGGCTCTAACGTTGTTCCGTTAGGAAGATGAGGTAGTACTTTATACAGCTGGTAATACATCCTGAGAGGCACATTTATTCTGCCAAATTCATACACAGAAATTAACGCTCGAGTCCAAGTTATTCTTAATAAACACGGTGGGAGATTACAAGACGGCAAGAGGTAGATACGTCCATGATGCTATGTATGTGCTCAATTATAGAACACCAGTTTTCATGTAGCTTTATCTTTGCTTAGCACAACCAAAAAGACTGAAAACTTTCACATGTCCAGGTAGTATATTCTTATTATGCCTAACAATATTAATTCAGATCATATATAATGTATGGCTAATATGCATACTATGAGTCCAGTAACTGCTGACATAAAACATACCTCAACTGAATATGCACTCCCAAATAGAAAGCATATAAGTAGAGCAAAAAACACTGGTGGAGACTGAAACACGATTCCCATAGCAAAGCTCTGCAGAACCGTGACAAAGATTGCATCATGCACACACAAAGTAGAATTTTCAGAAGCGAATATTGCTGAGTTACGTCAGTTTACAAAAACACTCTTCTACACTATTTGACAATTGCTTCAGGCAGCAATATAACTAAATTATTGTTAACGGAGTGAAGCTAACTTGAAATATTCTGAATATAATTTACAAAGTTATAAAATCATTAGATGATCTCCTTTTATTTTTTTCGACATACCTGATCCCAAATTATAACATAAATATAAAGTTAAAGACAATGAAGGAAGTACTAACCATGAGCCCAAATGCTGACACAATTGCTTTTCCTAATCCCATGGAATACTCTCCAGAAGCCAGCGGAAGATTGGGCTTATTAACCTAAGGAACATGTGCAGGGAAGCAAGTATATATACAATGAAGAATATGAAACACATGTTTCTTAAAAGAATTCTCCTAAAAAAGAGAATATATATAACACTGCTACAAGTAAAATAAAACTGAGCTTCACCAAAACCAGAAACAACAATACTTAGTATAGTACCTTGTCTATCTCAACATCGAACAGTTGATTTAATCCTACCACATAAATGTTCATAAAAATTGATGGGATCAGTGCCTACAATTTCAACACAAGCCATGATTAGTAAATCATATTAACTTTTAGCCTCACACAGTACCCAATATCTAACTTTGTAAAATTGCAACTCACAAAAGGATAATATCTGCTACCTTTAAGTATCCAACAAAAAATGACGGTGACAAATCTCCCAGTGAGGTCACAGGCAGCAAAGAAACTGAAGTTATGCCAATAATCTGTTTGCAAGGTTATATAAATCATTCAGTTTACTCTGGAAAGGCACTGAATTACTGTCTTTCTCAACTGATATAAACTAACTGTCACTTACAGTTCCAATGACAGTGTGTGGGCGAGAAAACCGGTAAAATGCATCAATTTTTCTCCATATATTACCCTGTATTAACGTCAATTGATCATCTTCTGGTTCAATTACGAACCCATGTTCTAGTGTACCACAAGACGTCTGTCCAAGGAATCTTTTCCCTCTGGTTGGTCCTCTATCCCTGCTGCTAAGACTAAGTGTTGCAGTTAATATGCTTACGCAAGAATGCCCAGAAAGTTTCTTTGTAGTACTTCTGTTTGAAAAATTTAAGTGTCTCTGTGGCCGTTGAAGCAAGGTGATAAGGCCTGTCGGAATAAGAAAAAAAACAAGTTAGACGTGTGTGCATGGATGCATGGTCTCAATATATATACACAAAATTCTAGCACAATTAACCTTGCAGTGTGAAACAAGCTCTTTTACATTTACATATACTCTACTGTGTGGGACAATGTCACATGTACACCTTTAATCCAACTAGAACCTTAATTCAGAAATGTTAACATATGGCTTCATCATATGAACTGCGAACCATGCTGACAAGCCTAATCTTAAATTTTGGCTAGGGGTGCAGTTGGGCAAATATAAATTTGACTTCCTTACCACATAGATAACTACTATGCTACATTGAATTTGTTACTTCAACCAAAATAGATAAAATAATAGATTGTGAATAATAGTAATATGCATGAAGTACATTGTACAGGTCTCTCTCCCACGTAAAAATTAGGTATTTTAATGATTTAACCACACCATTTACAGATCCTCACATTAATCTTATCAGTGGACTTCTATAGATGAATTATGGCCATAAAGCACATATTTAACACTCGGCATAGCTAATTACTTCACGGCCCCCAGATTTTTAAAATAATTTGTCTACTTTTCCGTCTGGTGTCCACTCTACATATTTAATAAAAAAAATAGTACAAATGAAATACAAAAAATGCAAAAAACAAATATATACATTAATGACCATAACATAATAGGCGTAAAAGTTAAAATATATTAGGGGACGCTTGGCAGTTTGGATGTACCCAATGATGAAGCGCCCTTGGGCCAGGGTGTGCTACTGATCACCCTTTGAACTTCCGGTACATATGTAGTTCATGTCCAAATATGAATTACTCTTATTCATGGCTACTTTGGCTTTGTTTCAAAACTTTTATGCTTCTATTATATTTTGCTTAACTTCTTTATTATCCGCTACACTCTTTGAAAGGTAAAAACACTTGCATTATGCACTATTTTTATATCGTTGCTAGATCTATTAAAAACAAACTTCTGCCAGACGCATAAATTAATGCATTTATACAAATTTGCCAATTAAGACAAAAAAAATCATGCATTGTAATTATTAATGAGCTTGAAAATAATGGCATGAATACATCAAAGCATGTAAACAGACGGATTACTAAATGGTATTTCCGGTGTGTGTCCATTAGCACACATTAGATGATTAGTTGTCAATTTTTTATTGGTTTTCTAGTCATAAATAATGATGGACCTCCCATGTATGCAAAAAAAACTCCAACAATTAAAATGAGACAAAGTGAGGGAAGTTCGTGCTTAGGGGGGCACACACTAGAAAGACTCAACAATTAATTATTAATAATTAGTAAATACTTAATTCCCAATTCAAAATGTGAAATGCTCAAGACATATATTAAAAACTTGAGTCCATTTTTTCCGACTCCAAACTCGATTCTCGCATAAACAAAAGCGATGGAAATGACAGAGTAGGACCTGTTTAGGAGTTTGTAGCATAAACTAGTCTGCACATTTATACTAACAAAGAGAGGTGATAGAGATAAAAAATTAACACGAATATTAATAATAACACAATAATCAATTGAAAATTCACATTGATGATCAAGTGTATTATAAAGAAAGAAAAGAAGAGAAATGAAGAGAAATGACCTTGGTGTGGAGGGTTTTGGAGACGGCAGAAGACGAGTGAATTATTATTATGGGCTTGAATCATTGCTGCTACTCTCTTCTTTCTTCCGCGATTCCTTGTGTTTTCCCTTCAACTAATTTTTTATATTTGAGACATTCTGTATACACGCACACAATCTATACGCACGCCTTACAAGAGTGACTTCATAGTACTACTTTGGGACTTTGCTTTTGTGGCACTTGGCACCGAGCCTTACAGGTGGCAACCATTCCCATTTTTGTCACTCTTTTCCCCTTTTTTTCCTTTTCTTTTATCAGTATATCTACCTTTTTCTCTTTTTCTAATATCTTCATAATTTTTTTAGATTTTATATTTACATCTTTCAATAATTACTTGAAAAGTGAACATTTGTAATGTTGTTTGAAAGATTAAGATTGTGTTCATTATTGTATCAATATCTTTTTTAAAAATTAAAAAAATTGAATTAGTACCAGCACATTTTGTTGCAGCGTTATATTACTGCCTTCTGTATTTATTGAATGTTTGTCAAATGTCAAAGTGACGAACCTTAGTCACTCTAACGTAAAAATTAGTCCTAAAATTATGAGCCAAAATGTTACATTTTCACCAAGCCAACCCAAATAGCTTTTTGGCAAAACTCTAGATTGTCTCACGTTTTGTACTAACTCATTTTTTTTCTTTTTCATTTTTTTAAATGCATAGCGTTACACAGGGGCGCGTTTGGCCTTCTTTTAAAAAAAAATTATTTTCTTATTTTAGGGTCCTCAAAATATAATTTTATATAACGTTTTAACTCTAAAACACTATTTTATCTAACTTTTTACACATATTAAAAATATTTTTAAACCAAAATAAAAAAATTATTAAATACTAAAATAGTAAAAAATATTTTCAATTGTTTCTAAATCCCAAAAAGGGATTGATGAATCCTAAATTATTAAAAATTGTTAAATTAGATTACACCCTTAAATTTTAAAATTATTTAATTTAAAGTTTATATTTTTGGGTCAACGGACATAAACCATAGATTAAATTAGGGTTAACGGTGCCTAAACCCTAAATCGGTGTATATTTTATTAATTTAATTTTTTAATATTTCTAAAATCCAAAAGGGGAATGGTAAATCCTAAAATATTAAAATTTTGTTAAATAAGATATGTCTTTTATTTAATTTTCTAATATTACTAAAATCTAAGAGAGAATTATTGAATACTAAAAAATTAAAAATTTATTAAACTAGGGTATACTCTTAAATTTTAAAAATAAATATTAAAAATATAAAATTAAATAGTGTTTCCGACCTCGCAACATAAGAATCTCAAAACTTAAAAAACACCATAAACTTTACTTCAAGTAACGTTCAAGGTTTTAAAACAAAACAAAACAAAGCGCCACAAGATGGTGAATTAATATTTTGGCCTATAATTTCTCAAAATGATATTTTGGATCATTTTTTATCCCAAAATAATATTTTGATCAATTTCTTGTTGAATGCAAGGTGGGTTTGGTGTTGGTAACTAACGAGAAAAACTAGAATTATTTATGATTATTATTTCACTTAAAAGGGACTTAAATAACCGAAATTAGATCATCTCCCATGAGAAAATTAGATCATTTCCCATGAAAAAAAATCTTATTAAAGTCTAACACATGCAAAATTTTGTAAATAGTTTTGTGCCCAATTTTTTTTTTTAAAATAATATGATTAGAGATGCTATTGGTTCTCAACTTAGAAGGGACTTGAATAATGTAGGAGAAAATTCAACAACTCCCTTAAACATACTATTAATTTCAAATATAAGAAATACGACAAAAATGCACTCTAATAGTGTCTTAATTGTTCCTTTTATATCATTAGGACACCTCTCTCATGTCTTATCTTTAATAAACCACAAATCATTCTTTATTTCATTTTATGAATAAAAAATTGATTATCCTCTCTTCTTTTTAGTTCTTTTATCTCTTTTCCTTTCATATCTCATTCAAATTTATTATTATTATAATAATAAAAAATGAAAATAAGAATCATTGTTGGAGTTCAAAATCAAAATCATGTTTTAAATTACTAAGAATTAATATTTTATAATATTTATAAGGACTTATTAAGATAATGTTGAAGTTGCTGTAATTAGCTCTCTCTGGACTAACTCAACAAACTTGGACAAATTATCCGTCTTTTTTTTTACTAAATAAATTTTTGCTACGATGATATGCAAAGCAGCTTGTCCTTCAAAAAAACGGTAAAATTGGATATGTTTACCAAACAAACCCTTAATGCTTTTATTGGGTTCAAAAGTACACTTAAAAACTAAGGTTGAATGTTCAAAGCCCAGTTAGAATATACTTCTATAAGAAGCCCATTAATAGAATTACTACAAGAAGAAGCCCAGGAAACTCTCTTAAAGTCAGTCCTATGTTAATTCGGTATTAGTTTGAGCTAGGACTTTTAAGTTGCAGGTCATGTTAAAGACACTTCCCCCGCAACACTGCGAGTTTTACTAGTCATGAAACACACACTCTTTTCAAATCTCAAAAAAAGGCTGCTCCATCTAAAACACAACTAATCCATGCACTAATTAACAACCTTCTCATTCATATCATCAAACTTATTCATGGTTCCATTTTTAAGCCTCTAATCTCGATTAAGGCTTATAGTCATGGCTCAAGTTTCTTCCATCCGCAAACAAACCGTGGTCAGCAGCGAGCCTGTTCAATCAGGAAAGACCTGCCAACTCTCTGTTCTTGACCGTATAATGGAAAAACACAACGTTCGAATCGTGTTATATTACAAAAATTCAGTGAAGAAAGAAACTAGGAGCAAGCTAACAGAGTCACTAGCTGAAGTGCTTTCCAGTTTTCCAATAATCACCGGACGATTAAAAAAGACGCCAGAAGGGGATTGGATGATCAATTGCAATGATGCTGGAGTTAGAATTGTGGAAGCCAAGGCAGAAGGCAATGTAGAGGATTGGCTAAGGAATAATGTAAATAGAGATAAACAACTTCAGCTTCTTCATTGGGAGGATATGTTCCACAAACCATGCTTTTGGTCTACTTTTTACATCCAGGTAACAACATTTTTATGTAAATGATCAATCCATTTAAGTTATTTAATTTAATTATTTTAAATCACTAAGTTGAATATATTTTGGTTATCAAAATACAAATTTGGTTGTAACAATGGTCCCTCCTCAGATTGTGGCGGAACCGGGATCACAAAATAGTCGGGGCTAAATTAAATTATAGCTAATTTTTTGAGTTTAACCATAAATTTCTTGCTAAAATTTCCAGTTTAAGTAGGGTTTCAGCCTAGGTTAGCCCCCTTGATTCCGCTCATGTGAGAGGGTCGAGTACAGTACCACTAGTGCAAGAGCTATTTGGTGATTTACTGAACTACGAGTACGTATGTACGTAACTAATCTGTAACTTTGTTGCAGATCACTGAATTTAAACAAGGGGGAATAGCTATTGGATTGAGTTGCAGCCACCTCTTAGTTGATCCGATTTGCGCCACCATGTTTCTTAAAGCCTGGGCAGAGACTACTTTAGGTGTAACAATGACATCTCCCCCACACTTCCACCCCTTAACCCCACGACGACCAGCCAATACCAAACAAAATCATCGCCCCTACTACGACTTAATCAACTCCTACAAAAATCTAATTCCATTGTTACCTGCAACTGCACCCCAACATGTTACAAGTAATACCGTGACCTTAGAATTCTCACATCAAATGGTCACAGCTTGCATGACCATCCATAAAGAGACCCTGGCACCATTCGAGGCTCTAGCCGCTCTGTTTTGGGTAGCTATTAGCAAAGTTAAAGGATCAAAACGCGGGTTAATAAACATGTCAATATGTTTAGACATGAGGAAAGTGTTAGGATTGGACAAAGCCTTTTTCGGAAACTGCATGATATATAACAGAGTTGATTGCGCAATTAGTCCTCCGGACCATGATGAATCATTGGTATTAGAAGCAGGTTTAGCTATAAAAAATGTGGCGAAGAAGATGGATAATGAGGGCATTATGGACTTAGTGGAATGGCTGGAACTTAACAATCATCAATCTCCTCCAATGATGAGTGGTCATGATTTTGTTTGTGTTAACTTAGAGAATGTGGAAGCTTATAACTTAGTGTTTGATGATGATGAACAAAATAAACCGATCAGAGCTTCGTATTACGTCGAGCCTGCGCTCGGAGAAGGGCATTTAATAATTCTTCCATCACCAGAATCTAGTGAGGCTTCTCTTAACAGAGTGGTCATGGTGACGCTTCCTGGAGATGAAGCTGTTAAGTTGTGCCAAGAAGCTCTTTTGATGAAGTTTTGTCCAACTATTTTGTATGGGTTCTAGCTTAGAAAAATATGTTTAGAAAATACTTGTGAGTTGCACAAAATGTTATCTTACCCTTCTAAAAAAACTAATTTTTATGTAGGAAAGGACCATGTAATAAGTTTATTTTTTTTAAAAGCAACATGAGATGTAAAGTTATACAAAGGATTTAGGTGCCATTTGGCTTTGATTAAGGTGATTAAGGTCACTAAAAGTATGTGTTTATTTTAAATGAAAAAAAAATGTTTGTTTGTGTAATAAGTTAAAAAATAACATTAAGTTCGAAAAATAGCTCTAAGTCAAAAATTGCCCATATCCATTTTTTTGAATTATTTATTTAAAGTGTATAAGTTTATTTCATAAAAATTATTATTAATATTTACATATTCAACTAAAGAAGTAAATTTCACATTTCAATTATAACCTATAATTACCTTTATTTAAATTCTGTTATAAAAATTGATAGTTTTTTAAAAAATAACTGATAAGTAAAAAA
This sequence comes from Apium graveolens, assembly GCF_009905375.1. Classification (NCBI taxonomy): domain Eukaryota; kingdom Viridiplantae; phylum Streptophyta; class Magnoliopsida; order Apiales; family Apiaceae; genus Apium; species Apium graveolens. The sequence goes on from NC_133652.1 coordinate 63,260,573, forward strand.
TATTTGACTGATTCCTTAAATCATTGATAAGTCAACTGATTATTTTGGATATTCGAAATTTATAACCATACTTTTAAATTGTAAATCGAAATTTATATGAATGATAAAGAATCTCGATAAATAGTTCACATGATTCGGAATTTGGATAAGTACAATTCTTTCTGCTTGAAAAAAAGATTACCTTCATATTTTTCATTTTTTACACAGATTTCGATTGCTAATGCTTTTAGGTCACAAGTCAAATTTAATTAACACAAAAATTGGATATATCAAAACTCCAAATATTAGAGTAACTCAAACCGAGATGTCAAATTTTATGTGAAATGACATTATTGGTGGGTACCTTTTCATAGGAGTTATAAGGGCCTCATCAGATATTATCAACTTTTGGCATACTCTTGACGATTACTTTAGACGAAAAAATCTCAATATTTGCATTAAAAGTATAAATTATTCAGACTCATTATATTACATATGACTTTTTTATATTATTTATTTGGCCACCATCTATACACCTCACATAAGATGTCAACTATTGGACTTGAAAGGTGCTAAATGTGATATAAATGAAGAAATAAATAAATTATTATTATTTAAGATGAGTCATATATGTTTGGCACCAAATGGTGCCTCTATTGGAGCTCTTATTTATTGGCAGGGGTGATTGTGATGTGAGCAGTGCTATTTTTTTTCTCAAATCGTGAATCAAACCCCCACATGCGATTTGTTAAAAAAATTCAAATCATATTTGCACCGTGTAGCTCATAAGCCGCATAAATGACATCACGAAAATGTGATGTAGAGTGATGCGATTTGTGCAATTATATATTTAAAAAATTAAAAATTACATATAATTATAATAAAAAATATGAAGAAAAGTATAGCCAATGCAATACTAGTATTTCGCTCCGAGTCTGTCCATATAATATATAACAAAACATAGTGTATCACATAAAATTCCTAAGCTGTTTGGTAATTTATTTTCTCTCCATATTCTGTGAGAGGTAGTTTTCTCTCCGAACTGTCAATCAGTTTCGTGTGAGTTTTTTAGCATAGCAAGATATCAGAACATCGATGACCAATTGGCGAATCTTAACGTGGATGAAGAGGAGAATGAAGATCTGGTTCTAGGAGGTGATATCGAGGAAGAGATCGACAAGTATGAGTTATGTCTTGTAGGTCGGTTTCTAACGAAAAAAATATTAACACCAGAGCCATGAGGTCCAAACTAGCGGATGTGTGGAAGCCAACAATGGGGATAAATATAAAAGAATTGGAAACAGGTATTTTTCTTTTTCAATTTTTTCATAAGGAGGATAAGGCATGGGTTATGAATGGAGGTCCATGGAGTTTCGATAACGCGATGCTGTTAATCGAGGAGATACCGGAAGGTGAGGAACCATTGAAAGTGCCTCTATGGACTCTGAATATGTGGATTCAGATATATGACCTACCCAGTGGATTTATGACGGAAGCTGTGGGTGTGCAACTTGGGAATTTCTTTGGTACGTATATTACGTATGATAATAAAAACAACAGCAGCATCTGGAGAGAGTATATGCGTATTAAGGTGCGAATTGACGTTAGAAAACCACTAAAAAGGAAGAAAAAAATAAAGAGGAAGAATGGGTCAGAGTTTGTGGTGTCATGCAAATATGAACGGCTGGGTGACTTTTGTTTTGCATGTGGTCTAGTCTCCCATACGGAGAGATTCTGCAGACGTACGTTGGATAGCAGAGGAGAGGGTTCATCCAAGGAATAGGGCACATGGCTGCGTGCACCGTCACGACGTGGTGGGGGTCAGAGTGGTAGCAAGTGGTTGAGGGAAGAAGATGATGCGGATTGGGCGGCAAGATGTGGGAGAGATAACAATATTCCGTATTCTACGGGAGAGAATAAAGGAGGTCAGTATTCTGGCACAACTGTAAGGAGAGAAATTAGGATGGATGGGGGGGGAATTCAAAAAATCTTATTCTTTATGATAAAAACGGGGGGAAAGAGACTGATAGTGGGCCGGGTTTGAGTAAGTTTTTATCTATTAGGCTTGAGGAGGTAGAAACAGATGGGCTGGAATTAAATGATAGAAAGAGGCCAAGAAGTGACTCAGAGAAAGGAGTTATAATGGATGTAGATGCTTCTCTACCAAATATCACGAAAACTGGAGGCAATGTTTCAGAAAAGGAAACTGAGATTTCTGGAATGGATTTCTCAGCAACCACTGACACTGATTTGGCTACGCTTGCGAGGCAAGCTAGCCGTCCATTATGAATTACTTAAGCTGGAATTGCAGGGGTATGGGTAACCCCCGTGCAATTTGAATTTTTGGAGATTTGATTAAATCTCGTAACCCGGATTTTATTTTCTTATCAGAAACTCTTGTTGTTAGTAAGGATATTGAAGGCATTGCAGAGAAGTTTGGGTATTCTAGTTCGTTTACAGTTGATAAGGTTGGCAGAGGAGGAGGTTTAGCTATATTATGGAAACGATCAATAACTTGTAATGTAGTGGATTCATCTTTAAACCATATAGATATTCATGTGATGGAAAATGCAGGAATAGGGTGGAGGCTAACGTGCTATTATGGATATCCAGAAGCATCGCGTAGACAGGAAGCGTGGGATATGTTGAGGAGGTTGGCACAAGATAATAATCTACCTTGGTGTATATTTGGAGATTTCAACGATCTTCTTTTTGAAGCTGATAAGAAGGGTCCTCATCCACATCCTCAGCATCTAATGAATGGGTTTCGAAGGGCAATAGAGGACTGTGGCTTGTCTGAATTGGACTTGGTGGGTGGTGAGTTTACGTGGGAAAAAAGTAAAGGGAGTCCAAATTGGGTTAGAGAGCGGCTTGACAGGGCATTTGCAAATTCTGAATGGTGGCAGAAGTTCCCTCTCTGTAAGTTAACTGTTGCTCATGTTATCAAATCTGATCATGATCCAATAATTATGGAACCTATTTGTATAAATCATTCGAGGAAGCAATTTAGATTCAAGTTCGAGAATACTTGGTTAAGTGAACCGAACTTTAAGAAAGAGGTCACGGAGTATTGGAAATCTCTACTAGTTATGCACATGCTTCCAAAGCTTTTGTCTGCATCTTCTTTTCTGGCGAAATGGGGTAGGAATTTTTTTCATAAATTCCGGGATAAAGTAAAAAAAATAGAAGGAGGCTTTGGATATGCTAAAAGACAGGATAGATGATGTAGGGATCCAGCAGTATTTTGCAGAGAAGAGTAAGTTAGATGACTTGTTATTCCACGAAGAACAATACTGGAGACAACGGGCTAAATCATTTTGGTTGACTGAAGGTGATACGAATTCGAAATTCTTTCACTCTGCAGCAACGAAGAGGAAAAAGATGAATCATATTAATCATTTGATTAACGAGGAGGGACAGCAAGTAACGGAGAAGGATGGCATGAATGAGATGGTGGTAGACTACTTCAGAAATGTATTTGCTTGTGGGAATGATGTTGATGAACATGAGCTATTAAACGAAGGGAGGGTGATCACTGATGAGCATAATATTAAACTTACTGCAGACATAACGATCGAGGAGTTATCTGAGGCGATTCGTCAGATGCACCATGACAAATCTGCAGGACCTGATGGTTATAGTCCCGCGTTTTTCCAACACTTCTGGGATATTCTTGGTCCAGAGATTTTTAAGTGTTGTACTGAATGGCTGAAGGAGATATCGTTTCCAGCAACTTTAAATGACACTACCCTTGTGTTGATTCCTAAAAAAGAGAATGCGGAGAAGTTGACTGATCTTAGGCCTATTGCACTTTGCAATGTGCTTTATAAGATATTGGCCAAAGTACTAGCCAATCGACTGAAAGTTATTCTACCTGGTGTAATTTCAGAAAACCAATCTGCCTTCGTACCAGGCAGAAACATTCCAGACAATGTTTTAGTCACGTTTGAACTGCTCCATCATATGAAGAGAAAGAATAGGGGTTCAGAAGGGGAGGTGGCACTAAAACTCGATATTTCAAAGGCATATGATAGGGTCAGGTGGGATTATTTAAAGAATCGAATGAAGGATATGGGATTCTCGGAGAGATGGGTGAAGTGGATTATGCTATGTGTCAGATCAGTGAGTTATATGGTTAATTTTAAAGGTCAGTTAATAGGGCCAATCATTCCAAGGCGAGGGTTGAGACAAGGAGATCCATTATCTCCTTATCTATTTTTATTCTGTGTTGAAGGTCTTTCTCACTTGATTAACAATGCTGCTGAGGGTGGTTCGATAACGGGAAGCCAGATTGCTGCTAACGCCCCAAAGATCACTCATTTACTCTTTGCGGACGACAGTTTTCTGTTTTTTAAAGCCACGGAGGGAGAAGCTGTTGAAGTAAGAAATTTGCTGAATAAATATGAAAGTAACTCTGGGCAAGCAGTGAATTATCAGAAATCGGGGATTTTTTTCAGTGCCAATGTGAGAATGGATAAACAGGTTGAAATCAAGCGGACACTGGGAGTAAGTAATGACTTGGGTAACAGTAAGTACTTAGGGCTTCCATCACTCATTGGTCGTGCTAAGAAGTCGGTTTTTAACTTTATTAAGGAAAGAATTTGGAGGAAGGTTCAGGATTGGAGTCACAAAAATCTGTCTAAAGCTGGGAAAACTGTGATGATCAAAAATGTGGCTCAATCTATCCATGCGTATAGTATGTCCTATTTTCTTATCCCAAAATCGTTATGCACAGAAATGGAAAGGTTAATGAATGGTTATTGGTGGGGATCAGGTGGTAATAATGCAAAAGGAATTCGATGGTTTGGCTGGAACAAAATGGCGAGGAGTAAATGCAAGGGGGGACTGGGGTTCCGTGATTTACATGGGTTTAATCTAGCTCTGTTAGGGAAACAGGTGTGGAGGATATGCAGCAACCCAGATTCATTGGTGGCACGTCTCTTTAAAGCCCGTTACTTTTTAAGTAATCATATTCTGAATGCAAAGAAAGGTTCAGGGTCAAGTTTTGTGTGGAATGGGATTTGGGAGGCTAAAGAACAGTTAAAGAAGGGTTTCCGTTGGATTCTGGGAGATGGCAAAGTCATAAGGATTTTTCATGATCCTTGGTTAAGGGGCAAGGGGGATTATTGTGTGGAGGATAATCATTTGAATGGTATTAGAAATGAGAGTGTAAGCTGTTACTTCCGTCCTTAAACCAATGATTGGGACGTGCATAAGGTACAGCGAGATTTTCATGATTCTGATGTTCAGTTAATTCTTCAAACAAGGATACTTCAAAACAGGGCCAGAGACAAAGTAGCCTGGATGGCTTCCAACACTGGGGAGTATTCAGTGAAAACGGGGTATCAATTCTGGTTGTCTCAGTTTCCAGATAATATAGAATCCAACAACTTGACATGATGGAATAAGTTGTGGAATTTACGAGTTCCACACAAGGTCAGAACCTTCTTATGGCGTTTTTGCACTAATACTATTCCTGTCAGAAATCTGCTAAGAAGCAAAGGTGTTAACACAACAATAATGTGTCCATTATGTAATGTGGATGTGGAACACTTGCTTCATGTCTTTTTTGATTGTCGATTTGCTTCTGAGTGTTGGAGCAAAGCAGGTCTAGTGTATGATATGCAAAGGGTTGAAGAAGCTCCACCATGGCTGCTGGATAGAATTAAAAATGAGAATTTTGAGACTTGTGAGCTGATTGCAAAGGTTCTGTGGGGGATATGGTTTGCAAGGAATCAGAAAGTTTGGGAGGGAAAGAATATCACGCCTTCTGTTACGCTGGAAATCAGAACGAAGCAAATAAAGGAATGGCAAGAAGCGAAGAAAAGGAAATATGTACTCAATACTGTGATAAGAAGATATGACAGGCAGGAGGACATGAAGTGGTCACCTCCTTCTAGAGGTTACTTTAAATTGAATGTGGACGCTTCAGTAGTGATGGGTGATTCTTCGTATGCTGTAGGGATGGTGATCAGGGATGACAGGGGAAGGTTTGTACAAGGCAAGAACATGCGGTTCTTAGGGATGGTTACAGTATTGGAGGCTGAGGCGAGAGGTGTACAGGAGGCGCTTAAATGGCTTGAGGAGCTTAATTTAAGAAACGTAACCATAGAGTGTGACTCAGAGGGGGTGGTGAAAGCTGTCAACAATGGTACTCAGTATTATCTGGAAGTTGGTCATGTATTTGACTGGTGTCGAGTAAGGCTAGGGAGTAGAGTAGATTTCTCTCTTTGCCATGTTAAGAAGCAAAAAAACCAATTGGCTCATCTTATGGCTAGAGTACAATGTTTGGTTAATTGCTATAATGTGTTCTTGTCTCCTCCAGAGTTGTTGTTGGAGACATTATCTTCTGATTATTCTGTTTAATGAAATTCATTTACCTTCAAAAAATATAATTATAATAAAAATGTATCTAATATAAGGTCCAAAAACAATATGTCTTTGAATAAAAATATAAATATATTGGTAATTTTTAATATTTAAACTAGCATTTAAAACACAATATTGTATTAAATAAGAAAGAAATTTATAATTTATAATATATATAAAAAAATATGTAATACACACACACACATATATATATATATATTTATATATATATATATTTGTGGTACTGTAGTTAAAATGTCAAATTACAAACCATACCGCACCGAGTAATTTATCAAAAATTCAAATCACAATCATATCAAAAAAAATCGTAATTTACAATACAGTGTGGGGCAATGCGGGCGGCTTAAACAGTTTCATGATTATCCTAGTTATTGATGCTCGTGAACACAAAAATTATAAATAAAAAGATACGAATGATATAGAATCTTGAAAAAATGTTCAAATGATTCGGTTAAGTATAATCTTTCTGCTTGAAAAAAAGATTATTGTTGTGAATTGATTTACCATGTGGTCAAATATTGTAAAAGTAGTGTAACACCCCCTTCTTTAAAATAAAATGAGATATTATTTAAAATTCATAAATCTGCAAACAGAGCACTAATATATTTCTAACAATAATTAAACAGTTCTAAACCAATAATATAAATGTAGAGATCTCAAATTAAATAATTAAGTCTAGATAATGATAAAGTCTGAAATCTTAATCGATAAATGGGGTAGCTCTCCATCACACATTCCCAGATCCCCCTAAGCACCTGCCAGAAAAAGAATACGGCATGAGTCAAATGCCCCGTACGGATTTGGAATATAATTTATAAAACAGAAAATCAGAAATGAATATTACACAACTTATAATAAAACAATAATTTTAAAAATAAGCATGGCTGAAACAACGAGGGGTTAGGATATTTTATACTGAGATCAGAACATATACAAATACACACATTATAGGGTACATAATGCGTGCAACAGAATGGATAACGTGTACGGCATATACAACGTTACCATAGATCAAATCACAGATCAAACTCTGGGTGCACCCACGTATCCTAAATAAATATCAAATGGCCAAAAACTCCTCCCAAGACCAAGAGCTAACAGAAGGATACGACGTGACCAATCACACTATCATGGAGGTGTCATGTCACTGGTGCCGCAAAGACATGGCTGTATTACCCCTATAGCTGGTTAACTCGGTATACCTTGAATCACACTAAGGGTCCAAATGAAAAATAATATTTCTCACAAAATTTAAAAATCACCTGAGACAAATAATTCAGGTCTCCAAAACAGAGGGTGTCATAAATCAATTTTTAAAATAATTTTCGGAAGTCAAAATAACCAAACAATATTGACGGAGCGAATAAATACGAAATTCAACAAATCAAAGATATTTAATTTCTAAGAAGAGGAGTATTAAATAAAAAGGGTATAGAATCCGTACCTCAAAAATCACAAACTCTATTACTAACGATATCCACACACGATCCTCTAAGTTCCTGGTCCGCGATCTAATTACAAAAGTTATAATTTGTTATTTTTTTCCTATATAATCTATTAAACCACAAGATATATTTTTTTAATCAATAAAATATAATAAAATAATGACTGTAAAACCCGCACATGACAACATAGGAAGCTAGCATAGTTAGTTGTTGTACAAGATAACAACCTAACAACCTAAATGAATGTAATATAATAATAACAACAATTCATATGTACCATATATTCTTACTATTAATTGTTATATTCATATGTAACAATTAATGGAAAACACAACAAAACTAGTTGAGTGTTACCTCGAGAAATCGTCTTAACAGCGATGACTAGCTCATGGTAGTAATACCTTCTTCTTGGAGTGTTCTCCTCCCGATCCTCCTCAGATTTGCTCCTGGTTCCGTCCTCTGAACTGAATAGTGTTCCCGAATATTCTAAATTAAATAGGATTCTTCAGTCTTCTTGTTGGAATAGGATTCTCCAATCTCCTTAATGGAATAGGATTCTCCAATCTTCTAATTAGAATAGGATTCCCTAATTTTCTACATCGAATAGGATTCTTCAATCTTCTAACTAGAACAGGATACTCCAATCTTCAATACCAAATAGGTTTCTCCCAATCTTCTAAACCAAATAGGATTCTCCCAATCTTTTAAACCAAATAGGATTTTTTGGCTAAAATTCGTAGCTACTGTTTTCCTCTATTTTCGTACTTCTCAACTTTTATTCTCGTAATCATATCATCTCTGAATTAAGGAGAATTCAGCAAGCTTCGCGTAGACTGTAAGATCGTTCAAATCTGACTTACGGAACTCGAGATACGGCCCAAACAGTGTAAGCAAATCGCTAAATCCATCAAATCCGAATTTTCCATCCAACTTCGCTCCTTCGTGGCTATGGCTGCAAACTTCAACCTCCATGGATGGATATCACCATCCATGGATCTCCCTCGTGGCCGCGGATACTACACTCAAATCTCCTTCGACCCCCCTGTCGAAAACAGTTATTCACGGATCTCCTTCGTGGCCGTTGTATGCAACTCCTCCGTGGCTATCCTTCAATTCTTGCGTCAAAGAACCTTCATCGTGATGAGACATCTCTTCCTCCTGAGATTATGATCTTGATTAGCCCCTCCTTCTAGCGCCAATTTGTTGACGGAGGAATTTGGTATCAACAAAGTTTGAGGTTCGTAGCCGGAAACAAGATCTGTGATGGCGGTTCTTTGCCGGAAACGTGAACAGTAGTCGATGGATCCGATGAACAGTATTCATCGGAAAAGATGAACAGTATTTGGTGGTGTTAATTATTGGGGGCAGAGATTGCCTAGGGTTAGTGGTGGCTCCTTTGCGCTCTTGCTTCTGACCCCTTGCAATTTTCCTATGAATCCCTATTTATAGGGAATCAAGCCCACGTAGTTCTTGGGGAACAAGAAACCTAATGAGCTTAGATTTCTTATCCCGAGACCCAATGGGAAACCCACTGGAAACTGTCTTCTACTAGCTTTAGGAATTTCCGCCGATGAGGCCCAACCACAAAGGCCCAAGGCTCGTCCGCGGCTTCGAGACTTCACGGATGAGGCATCTCCCTGGCCAAGGATAACCCTCCGCTACCAGTTGTTTCTCTAGTCCGTGGACGCAGGTATAGCCGTGGTTCACCCCAAATGTTGGACGCATCCTTGTCCCCCGATAAGGAGCCCCTACTAGATTGTAGGACAAGTGATCCCAAGCTTTTGGGTGCAAAGTGCAGGATACTCCAAAGTCTCCCAACGAGGACACCCGTTGACTACAGAGACAGAGCTCCCAAAGCACACACCAGATTTCACCCCACATCCCCAATGAGGACACCCATTGACTACAGGAGGAGGCCTTCAGTCCAGGCATACTCCTGGAGGTCTCTGACCACGGACACCGCCTTTCCTGTAGATATGCTACAGGATGGAGTTCTTCAATAGAGTACCTGCATCAAATATGTTAGTAATAATAATTCTCCATCTTCCTTGAATCTTCCACAGAGCCCATCCAAGTAATCATGTTGAAGTCCCATCCAAGCTATCTTTTTCACTTAGGGTGCGCCCTAATGTGACACCCTCAATCTCGGGGTTAGGAAATGAGGACTCACACACCTCTAATCTAATAATTAAATATGCATAAACCCCGATTAACTACTGACAGGATCAACAGGATAAAATATGAGACAAGATTACAACTACTAATCATAAAATATAACTTACAAACCCAAAATATTATTAAATAACCAACGTCGATTCCGGCTGGGAACCGACAGATAACCCATTGTATCTTAATACACTTCTTTCTAGACGCGAGCTCACTCATAAACACCACTACCTGTTCTGGAAACCGGAAGCCCTCAACACGGTAGGGACCACCAGGTACGCTCTTACGAGCAGTGCGCCTAAGCCTGGCCATCTTCTTGCTTAACTGTCATGGTTAGATTAAGACAAAACAAGTGAGTATAAAACTCAGCAAGTAACTATATAGCAGTTCTACAATATCAAATCACAATATGCTTTAACAAACTAGGGCACTCTACTTTATTCAATCTAGGTGGCAGATTTCCATCTTTTTGGGTTAAGGAAAGGTTTCTGAAGAATAGTATGGGGCTTTCAAGGAACAAGGCTCAAAGCAGGACGAAAGCCGACATTCATCACAAATCATTATAGGATCAAAATAGATCTTTTGATAGAGGAAAGCAATAGTATTTCAAGATATAGAATCAATCATATGATCAACAATTTCAAGAATCAGGGTTCTCGAGCTTTAATCTCCACAATAACATAATCAACTCTTTTCAAGGCAATATAAACCATTTTCATTTTCAAAATCAATTTACTGAACAAAAGTTTCAGTTCCCTTTTAAATAATCAATTAGAACCCTTGATTGGATCACTTTATCTTTCCATTTCATTATATACGGGTGATCAGTCCGTATCGACCTCCATTCCGGTCTTTAAGATACCATTCAGCATAATTTCAGCCTTAAGTTGGACTAGGTCCGCTAGCCTCTTACCATGACTGGACTGGTCCCACTAGCCTCTTACGTCCCAATCCAATCCATCAAGAATTCATTTGGAAAACCTTGAGTTGGAAAAACAAGTAGGTTTTCAAAAATCCATTTTTATCATTACCAAGCATTTGAAATCATTCGGACTCTTTCAAGTCGAAACTCATTCTTAGTTCAGATTTAAAGGAAACAAAGTTCAGGGAGTGATGCAAAGATACGCAAGGAACAATTCATAAGAATTCTGTATCATGGATAACAAAGCACTAAATTAGAAGGATTAACATTGGTTTAGGGATCAATAGGGTGATCAAGAGAAATATGATATCATTAAACAGGGTTAACAAAGATAATTAAAAGGTTCAATATAATTCATGGCTTAATAGGTAACTTGAACATAAAAGACAGATTATCAAAGGGTGAAATCAATAGGCTTAATAATAACTGGTTATCAAGAACAAGGGTACTTCAAATCAATATCAGGGTTTCATAAAACGAGGGTTTCATACTTAAACAGTTCAATACTCTACATGGTATGAAGAACATTCTCTTTATAACCATTTACACAAGTAATCAGAGTTACTTGCCTGAATTTGCTTTCCTGAAGGTTGAACTACTGCCACCTAGTAAATCCTTTCATTTCCTAGCCTGAATGCCCTCACCCTCCGAATCTACAATAAAACCAAGATCTTAATCAGATTCTCAACTCTCGTTCCCGGAACGATCACTCTAAACAATAACTCGATTATATCTTTGAATCGAGTATACGAATATAGCTTATACATATAAGCACATAGCACATAGCATATAGCATATCCCTTTCTTGTAGCTTTTATACCCTTATATACTTAACAATCAAAGCGTACTCGCTTAACCTTGGCTATTTCTCAAATCACACTAATATAACTCGTACGAGTACAAGATTTATTCACAACCAAACATTTACGTCCATAATTATCACTAATATCTTTTAAAATTATTCAACTTAGTTCCCTTTTTCCTTTGTTCCTTAATTCGAACCACATACTATAATTAAGCAAACAAATTCATAGATATTCATTTATACACTTTCAATCATCCTTGTGATCATCAAAATCAAGTTTTTAACTCTTAATCCTTATGGCCTATTCGGCCTAATCACACAAAATCAATCAAATACGTACTTTAAATCATATAACCACATAATTCATTCAAAACCCATTAAAGAATCATTCCCCTTTCTTTTAATCATAAAAATTCGAACCATAATTATATATATATACAATCAAATTTCTCAAAATTACACCATACATCCTTAATCATAGCATAATCCAACAATTAAACTAACATCTCATTTTATCAACAATAATTCGAACCAAATCATACATACATGCTTGCATGCAATTCAATTTCAACTCATCATTATATCAAACACTTCATTTCATCAAGTACACCAACTAAATTCCTTAACACAATCGAATTTCACCTAAATCATAACATGCATCCACTTATTCATCAAATAACCCCTTTTAACTCAATTCCCATTCGGCAAAAACTCAAATTTACATCTCAAGGACAAATCAATGACATGCATATCTTGATCTTCTTTAAAACTAACATGCAATCACTTTTATGCCATATAAACTTAGTATTTACCAAGATTATCTCACAAAAATCAAATTCCTCTTCTTAATTAGCAAAAAAAGCCGAAGCAAAATTCCACATGCAAACCTTAATTTTTTATTTTCTAAGCAACAATCATTTGCACACATTCATTTACTTCCTAACACAATCAATGGAATCATTTTATCAAGCACACACTCGATTTTCATCAAAGAAACAAAACCCTTTTTCAAATCTTCAAGAGATCATAACATGCAAAGATAAAATCAAATGATCACACCATGAAAATCCACCGGCTCTCCTTTGGATCATGGCCGTTGGTGGTCGAACTTGAGAGAGCCCATAACGGGTCTCTTCTCGAGTTTATGACCTCCAAACATGCTTGAATTCACTCTCATGGTTATGCATCAAGAAATGGTTTTTCTTGAACACTACCATAGTGATTAACCAACAAAACTTTTATAATTACTTACATGCAAATAGGAATCGAAGTGTATACCGAAAATAACAACTAAAGGTAGCAATATCTTTGTGTTTGAGTATGTTTTGATGGTTGCATGCAAGTGAGAGAGGTGAGAGATGAGAGAGCCGAGAGAGAGAGAGAGAGAGAGTGTTCGAAAGAGAGAGGAAAGAAAAGAGAAGAGAGGAAAGAGTGAGTGCACGGGAAACAAAAAAGAAAATGGGGGAGGGAGGGGTGATTTTATACTCCACCAAAGCAAGGGCAAAATGGTAATCTGTTAATTCCTTTTTGGCTCACACATTCTTTCTCTTTTTACTCAAATGCAACAAAAATTCAAATATAAAATATATCTCTCTCGGAAAGTCAAGAATTATATCGAAAATGACAATTTTAACACGTAGGTCTCGAAATTAGCTTTTTATCCATTACTCATAATAAGAATTTGAGCGAACGGTTGATTTTATATGAATTTCGCAAACTTGCTTTAATAAATACATTTTTTCACATAAAATCAATTTAAAAAAATGCAAAGATCAACTATCAAATTCACTCATCATTTTTAAAAAGTCTCTAGGATCATTACGAAGATAACAAAACAAATCCCATGTTTTTATCTTACTCGAATGATTTTATAAAAATGCACGAAGGTTAATTAAACCTTTATTTAAATCACGTAATTCCTTTAAAATTCACAAAATTGACACAGAACACATAGTCATGCACTCAGTCAAGCAATCACACATATACAGTCACATAACGACTCAGGTCTGATCATAAAATTTATCCCTCTTTAATCTTTATCCTCTTTTACGCGTACCGGGTCACGTTCAGCCTGACGGCCCGACGCTCAGCGTTTCGATTACGCTTCTCAACGTCTTTACCAATCAACACGTCACTTAGGACGAAATACTTTATTTATCTTTTAAGCTGACTCTTTAAATTGGAACGTTTTTTATCCTCGCTCCTAAACTCTAGTATACAGATAAGACAAATAATCATCAATTAGTCACATAATTATAATCACATCACATAACACATACTTTATTCACTTAATTACGTCACAAAATTCTCAGTCATCACAATCTACCCTCCTTAAAAGAATTCTGTCCCCAGAATCTAATCTAAGCAAATAGATGGGGATACTTTTCTTTTATTTCGTTTTCTGATTCCCAAGTCGATTCTTCGACTAATGGATTTCTCCACAACACTCTAACTAGAGGTACAACTTTATTTCTAAGCGTCCTTTCTTTTCGATCCAAAATTTGCACTGGTTGTTCCACATAGGACAAATCTGGTTGGATTTCCATTGGTTCCAACTCGATCACATGGCCCGCATCAGCATTATACTTCTTCAGGAAAGATACATGAAACACATTGTGCAAATGTTACATTTGCGGCGGCAGCGCCAATTCATATGCCACTTTCCCAACTTGTTGCAATACTTCAAATGGTCCAATGTACCTTCGACTCAGCTTTCCTTTCTTTCCGAAACGAGTTAAACCTTTCCAAGGAGATATCTTTAACAATACTTTGTCTCCAGTTTCGAATTGCACATCTTTTCGTTCTTGATTTGCGTACTTTGCCTGTCGATCTTGAGCTGCAATTAATCACTTTTGAATCATTTCAACCTTTTCCTTCATTTGATGAACTAGCTCTGGGCCAATTAACTTGTGCTCACCAACTTCATCCCAATAAGTAGGGGATCTACACTTTCTTCCGTACAACGCTTCATAAGGCGGCATGCCAATACTCGCGTGATAACTGTTGTTGTAGGAAAAATTAATTAAGGGCAAATGATCATCCCAATTTCCTTTAAAATCTATTGCACAGGTTCGCAACATATCTTCAATCGTCTGAATTCTCCTTCCACTTTGTCCGTCTGTTTGCGAATGATATGCCGTACTCATTTTCAGTTTCGTTCCCAAATGATCATGGAATTGTCGCCAAAACCTTGAATTAAACCTTGGATCTCTATCAGACACGATAGATACAGGAACTCCATGACGCATCACGATCTCATCCAGATACAATTTGACCAACCTCTCTAATGAAAACCTTTCGCTTATCGGCAAGAAATGTGCTGATTTTGTCAACCGATCGATTACCACCCAAATCGCATCGTGATTTGACTTGGTTTTAGGTAATCCTACCACGAAATCCATCGCTATATGTTCCCATTTCCATTCGGGTATGTCCAGTGGCTGAAGCAATCCGCTTGGCCTTTGATGTTCCGCTTTAACTCTTTGGCACGTATAACATTTACTTATCCATTCCGCAATTTCCTTTTCCATGTTCGGCCACCAATATCTTTCTTTTAAATCCTGGTACATCTTCGTGCTTCCAGGGTGAATTGAAAATCTCGAGTTATGCGCTTCTTGCAAAATCTCATGCTTTAGTTCCACAACATTAGGTATCCAAATACGTGAGTTAACACGGTATATTCCTTTTCCATCCGAATTGAGCTTTAATTTCTTCTCCCGTCAACTTATCCTTTTCACGACTCATCACTTGCTCTTGACAGCATCAAATCTTTTCCAAGATTTCAGGTTGAAACAGCATTGCATATATAGCTTCACCTCCACATTCTGGAGTTTGCACCTCTATTTCCATCTTTTCAAAGTCTTTGATTAATTCTTCCGATGATGTTAACATATTCAACCTTTCTTTTCGACTTAAAGCATTAGCTACCACATTTGCCTTTCCAGGATGATAGTTTATCGCACAATCATAATCTTTGATCAATTCCAACCACCTTCTTTGTCGCATATTCAGTTCTTTCTGAGTAAAGATATACTTTAAACTTTTATGATCCGTATAAATCTCGCATTCTTCCCCGTACAAATAATGCCTCCAAATCTTAAGAGCAAACACAATTGCTGCCAATTCCAAATCGTGCGTTGGATACTTCTGCTCGTGCGGCTTGAGTTGCCTTAACGCATATGCTATTACCTTCCCGTGTTGTATTAATACACATCCAAGTCCTTTATATGAAGCATCACTGAATATCACAAATTCCCCTTTATCATCTGGTAATACCAACACTAGGGCGGTTACCAATCTCTTCTTTAACTCTTGAAAACTATCCTCACACTTTTCTATCCAAACAAACTTCTCGTTCTTTCTCGTCAACTTTGTCAATGGAACAACAATCTTTGAGAATTCTTGCACAAAACTTCTATAGTATCCGGCCAATCCCAGAAAACTTCTGACTTCCGTCAGATTCTTGGGTCTTTCCCAGTTCATTACGGCTTCTATCTTGGCTGGTTCCACTTTAATTCCTTCTTTATTAACTACATGACCGAGAAATTGCACTTCCTTTAGCCAAAATTCACACTTTGAAAACTTCGCATACAGTTTCTCTTTTCGCAGAATTTCCAGGGAAATTCTCAAATGCTCCTTATGATCTTCTTCCGTCTTGGAGTAAATCAGTATATCGTCAATAAACACAATAACGAACTTATCCAAATACTGCTTGAATACTCTGTTCATAAGATCCATAAATGCAGCTGGCGTATTCGTCAAGCCAAATGCCATTACCAAAAACTCATAATGTCCGTATCTCGTTCGGAACGCTGTCTTGGGTATATCTTCCGCTTTAATCTTTAACTGATGATACCCAGATCTTAAATCAATCTTTGAGAAACACGAGGCTCATTTTAACTAGTCAAACAAATCATCGATCCACGGTAGGGGTACTTATTCTTGATCATCAACTTATTCAGCTCACGGTAATCGATGCACAACCGCATACTTCCATCCTTTTTCTTTACAAATAACACCGGTGCGCCCCACGGGGATACACTCGGTCGGATCACTCCTTTGTCCAACAACTCTTGCAACTGAGCTGCCAATTCCTTCATCTCGACCGGCGCCATGCGATAGGGAGCTTTCGACACTGGTTCCGTACCATGAGCCAAGTCAATCGTAAACTCGATCTCTCTGTCTGGAGGTAGTCCAGGAAATTCATCAGGAAACACATCCGGGAAATCTCTTACTACCGGAATATCCTCGATCTTCACAGATTCTTTCTCCACGTCCACGACATGAGCCAAATAAACTTCGCATCCTTGACGTATTAATCTTCTTGCCTCAATAGCCGTTAAAAATTTCTTCTCTTGCCTCTTTCCTTTAAATATCACTTCCTCACCATCCTTGGTTCTTAACTTCACCTTCTTACTTTTACATTCTATTTGCGCCTCATGGTTTGACAACCAATCCATTCCTAGTATAGCCTCAAATTCTCCTAACTTAAAAGGAATTAAGTCAGCAGAAAAGTGCTGACCTTCTATAGACACATCACAATCAGGACAAATCTTATTAACAACAACTTTCTCTTGATTTGCTACCTCTATAATCAAATTAGGCTCTAGAGGGTACGCAACACAATTTAACTTATCAAGAATACTTTCAGAGATAAAAGATCTAGTTGCTCCAGAATCCATCAAAACTTTTACTTCTACTGAGTTTATAACAAGCATACCTGCTACCACGTCCACCTCTTGCACCGCATCTTTCATTGTCATGTTAAAGGTTCTAGCTCTGGGTTGAGCTGATGGTGCTGGGAGTGACGGCGGTCCAGCAATTCTGAGAGCATTAGCCTTCTGCACAGGCTCCATACAATTCCTGGCCATATGGCCCACTTTGCCACACTTGAAACAAGCTAAATCAGGCTTCCTTACTCCACTTGAACATTCTGAAGAATAATGCCCCTTCTGGTTGCACTTAAAATACGTTATATCCAGCTTATTACACCTCCCTGGGTGTCTCTTTCCACAGTTCCTGCATTCTTGCATCTGAGGTCTGCTATCCTTTCCCAGTTGACCAGCTTTCTGGAAACGGTTCTTCTGAGCTCCATTCCCGGGTCTAAACTTCTGGAACTTTTGGTTCTGACCTCCACCATTCTTCCCAAACTTCCCTCTGAACTTTGAGCTTCCTTGCTCTTGCTCATAGCTTTCAAACTTCCTCTTTCTTCCTTCATTCTCTCTTCTGGCGGCTTCCCACTCACCTTCCACTATCATTGCTTTCTGAACCAAAGCAGCATAATTCTTAATTTCCAACATTGCTATCTGACTCCTAATCCACGGCTTAAGTCCTTGTTGGAACCTCTTAGCCTTTTTCGCTTCCGTATTCACGTACTCATGTACGAATCTTGACAATTCCGAAAACTTCACCTCATATTCTGCTACCGACATTTCTTCCTACCTAAGATCCGGAAATTTCATCTCCAATTGATCTTGATATAGCTTGGCAAATGCTTTTCCAGAAACATCTCGGTAAACTTCTCCAAAGATAAGTCTTTGCCTTCCAACAACGCCTTAGAAGACTCCCACCAGAAACTTGCTTCATCTTTCAAATAATAACTTGCGTACTGAGCTTTCTTATCATCCTTAACTTATGCTAACTCAAAGGCTTTTTCCATCTCTCTTAACCATGACTGAGCTTTAATCGGGTCTGGCAAACCTAAGAACTCTGGGGGATGAACAGATTGAAAGTGCTTGAAATTTCCAACTTTAGGGGCCACAGGTTGTTGCAAAAGCTGAGCAAGTCTGCTCATCATAGTGGTTTCTGGGTTTATTTATGGGTCTTGGGTGGGAATTTCTTCTTCTTGGTGATCTGGTGAGTTGGCCATTTCTTACAAACCTAATTGAGCAATTATTTAGCAATACGATAGCATGGAATGTATATATAACAACAGTTTCTATGAAATCTCTTTTGTGGGTTTTAAGTTTTACCCAATTTGCACATGCAATCCTTATTACTACATAATTCTCATACTAGTGTTGTTTTACCATGGCACGGAATAGGGTTTTATGAACTTTAAAACATGGTTGTACGAAAACATGGTTGTATTAAAACATGGCATTGAGAACAGTTTATAAGATAATCAAGGTGCACAATGGAAATCAAGACAATAGAATTATTTCAATAAAGGGTGCATAGAGAATATTCTGGATATTAAGGTTCTGAAATAAAGTACAATAAATAGCAGGTTAAACAGAGGAAAAACTGGAAAACATCCCCCTATCTACCCCTAACTACCAACTACTACTACTACAACACTGGTCTGAAATACAACAAGATAAATGAAAAAGGGATCCCGACATCTGACCAAGTATCCCAAAGCCTACCGGCGCTGAAAAACAACAACAATCTACGGGCTGAACCAACAGTCCCGTCTAATCATCTAGAATCTCTCTCAACACAACCAACATCCAGCGAATGATCTTATACAACCTCTGGGCCTCAGCATCAGCATCACTAGTGGATGGTCCCTCATCTAATCTCCTCCTGGCAACCTGCTCCACCATCTGAATCCTAGCTCTCCACTCCTCCATCACCACTGAAGTCCTCTTCCTAGAATCCCGAATCAACCTATCTACCAAAGCTCCCAACTCAGGAATGCGGGAGTACACAAAGTCTCGATCCTGGGCTAACTTGCCACCAACACTGACAGGAACAGTCTTAGGCATCTCGGACTCTGGCTCAGGGGCAGGGGTCTCTGAATCAGGCCTCAGGGGTGAAATATGCATGGGGATCTCACTACTCTCCAAAGGGTCCTCCTCTAGGTCTGAACTAACATACACAGGCTCCTCTGGAGAGGGTGGAATAGGGTCCACAGGGGTACCAGTCAAACTAATCTCTGAGTCTGAGTCACTACCACTACTAGGATCCTGAGAGAAAACACAAAACATCAACCAAGAAACAATGTTAGGGTTAAATAAAACTTCCAGCTAACTCACACCCTAACTCTAGTTTCCGCTTTACCAATAAACACTTTCCTTAGACTATACCTAATAGTCTAACTCAACTCTATATGAGTCGAATTCTCTCGCGATATAGATATATTCCCAAAATAACCCTTTTTAAATCCTAACTTGTCTCAGGCACTAGATCCTATAGCTCTGATACCAACTTGTGACGCCCTCAATCTCGGGGTTAGGAAATGAGGACTCACACACCTCTAATCTAATAATTAAATATGCATAAACCCCGATTAACTTCTGACAGGATCAACAGGATAAAGTATGAGACAAGATTACAATTACCAATCACAAAATATAACTTACAAACCCAAAATATTATTAAATAACCAACGTCGATTCCGGCTGGGAACTGACAGATAACCCATTATATCTTAATACACTTCTTTCTAGGCGCGAGCTCACTCATAAACACCACTACCTGCTCTGGGAACCGGTAGCCCTCAACACGGTAGGGACCACCAGGTACGCTTTTACGAGCAGTGCGCCTAAGCCTGACCATCTTCTTGCTTAACTGCCATGGTTAGATTAAGACAAAACAAGTGAGTATAAAACTCAGCAAGTAACTATATAGCAGTTCTACAATATCAAAATCATAATATGCTTTAACAAACTAGGGCATTCTACTTTATTCAATCTAGGTGACAGATTTCCATCTTTTTGGGTTAAGGAAAGGTTTCTGAAGAATAGTATGGGGCTTTCAAGGAATAAGGCTCAAAGCAGGACGAAAGCCGATATTCATCACAAATCATTATAGGATCAAAATAGATCTTTTGATAGAGGAAAGCAACAGTATTTCAAGATATAGAATCAATCATATGATCAACAATTTCAAGAATCAGGGTTCTCGAGCTTTAAGCTCCACAATAACATAATCAACTCTTTTCAAGGCAATATAAACCATTTTCATTTTCAAAATCAATTTACTGAACAAAAGTTTCAGTTCCCATTTAAATAATCAATTAGAACCCTTGATTGGATCACTTTATCTTTCCATTTCATTATATACGGGTGATCAGCCGTATCAACCTCCATTCCGGTCTTTAAGGTACCATTCGGCATAATTTCAGCCTTAAGTTGGACTAGCCCCGCTAGCCTCTTACCATGACTGGACTGGTCCCACGAGCCTCTTACGTCCCAATCAAATCCATCAGGAATTCATTTGGAAAACCTTGAGTTGGAAAAACAAGTAGGTTTTCAAAAATCCATTTTTATCATTACCAAGCATTTGAAATCATTCGGACTCTTTCAAGTCGAAACTCATTCTTAGTTCAGATTTTAAGGAAACAAAGTTCAGGGAGTGATGCAAAGATACGCAAGGAACAATTCATAAGAATTCTGTATCAGGGATAACAAAGCACTAAATTAAAAGGATTAACATTGGTTTAGGGATCAATAGGGTGATCAAGAGAAACAGGATATCATTAAACAGGGTTAACAAAGATAATTAAAAGGTTCAATATAATTCATGGCTTAATAGGTAACTTGAACAGAAAAGACAGATTATCAAAGGGTGAAATCAATAGGCTTATCAATAACAGGTTATCAAGAACAAGGGTACTTCAAATCAATATCAGGGTTTCATAAAACGAGGGTTTCATACTTAAACAGTTCAATACTCTACATGGTATGAACAACATTCTCTTTATAACCATTTACACAAGTAATCAGAGTTACTTGCCTGAATTTGCTTTCCTGAAGGTTGAACTACTGCCACCTATTAAATCATTTCCTTTCCTAGCCTGAATGCCCTCACGCTCCGAATCTACAATAAAACCCTGATCTTAATCAGATTCTCAACTCTCGTTCCTGGAACGATCACTCTAAACAATAACTCGATTATATCTTTGACTCGAGTATACGAATATAGCTTATACATATAAGCACATAGCACATAGCATATAGCATATCCCGTTCTCGTAGCTTTTATACCCTTATATACTGAACAATCAAAGCGTACTCGCTTAACCTTGGCTATTTCTCAAATCACACTAATATAACTCGTACGAGCACAAGATTTATTCACAACCAAACATTTACATCCATAACTATCACTTATATCTTTTAAAATCATTCAACTTAGTTCCCTTTTTCCTTTGTTCCTTAATTCGAACCACATACTACAATTAAGCAAATAAATTCATAGATATTCATTTATACACTTTCAATCATCCTTGTGATCATCAAAATCAAGTTTTTGACTCTTAATCCCTATGGCATATTCGGCCTTATCACACAAAATCAATCAAATACGTACTTTAAATTATATAACCACATAACTCATTCAAAAACCATTAAAGAATCATTCCCCTTTCTTTTAATCATAGAAATTCGAACCATAATTATATATATATACAATCAAATTTCTCAAAATTACACCATGCATCCTTAATCATAGCATAATCCAACAATTAAACTAACATCTCATTTTATAAACAATAATTCGAACCAAATCATACATACATGCTTGCATGCAATTCAATTTCAACTTATCATTATATCAAACACTTCATTTCATCAAGTACACCAACTAAATTCCTTAACACAATCGAATTTCACCTAAATCACAACATGCATCCACTTATTCATCAAATTAACCCCTTTTTAACTCAATTCCCATTCGGCAAAAACTCAAATTTACATCTCAAGGATAAATCAATGACATGCATATCTTGTTCTTCTTTAAAACTAACATGCAATCACTTTTATGCCATATAAACTTAGTATTTACCAAAATTATCTCACAAAAATCAAATTCCTTTTCTTAATTAGCAAAAAAAGCCGAAGCAAAAGTCCACATGCAAACCTTAATTTTTTATTTTCTAAGCAACAATCATTTGCACACATTCATTTACTTCCTAACACAATCAATGAAATCATTTTATCAAGCACACACTCGATTTTCAACAAAGAAATAAAACCCTTTTTCAAATCTTCAAGAAATCATAACATGCAAAGCTAAAATCAAATGATCACACCATGGAAAATCCACCGGCTCTCCTTTGGATCATGGCCGGTGGTGGTCGAACTTGAGAGAGCCCATAACGGGTCTCTTCTCGAGTTTATGACCTCCAAACATGCTTGAATTCACTCTCATGGTTATGCATCAAGAAATGGTTTTTCTTGAACACTACCATAGTGATTAACCAACAAAACTTTTATAATTACTCACATGCAAATAGGAATCGAAGTTTATACCGAAAATAACAACTAAAGGTAACAATATCTTTGTGTTTGAGTATGTTTTGATGGTTGCATGCAAGTGAGAGAGGTGAGAGATGAGAGAGCCGAGAGAGAGTGAGAGAGAGTGAGAGAGAGTGTTCGAAAGAGAGAGGAAAGAAAAGAGAAGAGAGGAAAGAGTGAGTGCACGGGAAACAAAAAAGAAAATGGGGGAGGGAGGGGTGATTTTATACTCCACCAAAGCAAGGGCAAAATGGTAATCTATTAATTTCTTTTTGGCTCACACATTCTTTCTCTTTTTACTCAAATGCAACAAAAATTCAAATATAAAATATATCTCTCTCGGAAAGTCGAGAATTATCGAAAATGACAATTTTAACATGTAGGTCTCGAAATTAGCTTTTTATCCATTACTCATAATAAGAATTTGAGCGAACGGTTGATTTTATATGAATTTCACAAACCTGCTTTAATAAATACATTTTTCACATAAAATCAATTTAAAAAAATGCAAAGATCAACTATCAAATTAACTCATCATTTTTAAAAAGTCTCTAGGATCATTACGAAGATAACAAAACAAATCTCATGTTTTTATCTTACTCGAATGATTTTATAAAAGTGCACGAAGGTTAATTAAACCTTTATTTAAATCACGTAATTCCTTTAAAATTGACACAGAACACATAGTCATGCACTCAGTCAAGCAATCACACATATACAGTCACATAACGACTCAGGTTTGATCATAGAATTTATCCCTCTTTAATCTTTATCCTCTTTTACGCGTACCGGGTCACGTTCAGCCTGACGGCCCGACGCTCATCGTTTCGATTACGCTTCTCAACGTCTTTACCAATCAACACGTCACTTAGGACGAAATACTTTATTTATCTTTTAAGCTGACTCTTTAAATTAGAACGTTTTTTATCCACGCTCCTAAACTCTAGTATACAGATAAGACAAATAATCATCACTTAGTCACATAATTATAATCACATCACATAACACATACTTTATTCACTTAATTATGTCGCAAAATTCTCAGTCGTCACACCTAAGGCTCACCATAGGAAAGAATTCAATCAAGGAATTCCTCACCCTTTCTTCAGCAATTGGGCGCGCCTCCTCACTATGTTTGAGGGTGCGCCTCCCATGCATGGACACTTGCAACTGTCTATCAACCATTTTCATCATAGGGCGCGTCCTGATTACGCAAAGGGCACGCCCTCTTTCCTTTTATGGAAAGATTATCTTATCTATTCCTCAATTTTAGGCATTTCTTCTTCAATTCTGACCAATTGACCCGGTTTTGACCCGAAACCAAATTTTGGGCATAACAACTACCCCCCAAATTCCATATGCTATTGAAAATGGGATTGGAATTTTCAACCCCCTAGCAAACTTGAAAAATTTGTATGAGCGTCTTCACACCCCACAACGTAACATCTGTCACTCTCTACCACTTCTCTTCTTTATAGCTATAACATTGGTTTGTCTAGAGAGGTTTACCACTTATGCACCACTTCTCTAAGCTTACATGAGCTAACTCGTTGTAAGAAACAAGAGAAGTTGTACAACAGTGTGCACCTCACATAACTTGACAAAAACATAATCCATTAACAAAGATTTGAGAGTTTTCTCCAAATTTTTCATCATAATATTGATTTCTCATGGGCGCGCCTTAAACAGAAAGGGTCATTATTAGAGGGCGCTCTCTAAGGGAAGGCATAACCAGAATAAAAGACCAGTTCTCTGATCTTCAAATAATAAATAATCTTTGATGAAAGGAGGACGTGTTTTGTTGGAGAGAGTGATCCTTTCATGAACAACACAATACCATTCCATATTTGATTTCTTGCTCCTTGTCAAATCATAACTCTAAATCGTTGATCTCGTCTTTTCCACAAATAGTGTGATTCATTTTAACTCAAAGTCAAAACATTTACGATCTTCTACAATCATATACTTTTAGAGAGCGCGCCCTTTATAGTGGCGGCGTCTTCCTCAAATAAAATTATCTCTGAATTAGAGGGCGCGTCCTCTTTACGAGGAGCGTTTTGCTCAAAAAAGGTGTTCATCCTTGGAGGGCGCGTTCTTTATATAAGGCGCGTCTACCTTGATAAAGGTAATCATCCTTGGAGGGAGCTTCCTCTGTAAGAGGCGCATCTACCATGACAAGGGTATTCATTCTTGGAGGGCGCGTCTTCTGGAAGAGATGCATCTACCTCGACAAGGGAAATCATCTTGTCGAGGGCGCGTCCTCTGTCAGAGGAGCATCTACCTCGACAAGGGAAATCATCTTGTCGAGGGCGCGTCCTCTGTCAGAGACGCATCTACCTCGATAAGGAAATCATCTTGTCGAGGGCGCGTCATCTGTCAGAGACGTATCCACCTCGACAAGGGAAATCATCCTTGGAGGGTGCGTCCTCTATCAGAGACGCATCCACCTCGACAAGGGAAATCATCCTTGGAGGGCGCGTCCTCTGTCAGAGACGCATCCACCTCGACAAGGGAAATCATCCTTGGAGGGTGCGTCCTCTGTCAAAGATGCATCCACCTCGACAAGGAAAATCATCCTTGGAGGGCGCGTCCTCTATCAGAGACGCATCCACCTCGACAAGGTAAATCATCCTTGGAGGGCGCGTCCTCTGTCAGAGATGCATCCACCTCGATAAGGGAAATCATCCTTGGAGGGCGCGTCCTCTGTCAGAGACGCATCCACCTCGACAAGGAAAATCATCCTTGGAGGGCGCGTCCTCTGTCAGAGACACATCCATCTCGACAAGGGAAATTATCCTTGGAGGGCGCGTCCTCTGTAAGAGGAGCATCTACTTCGACAAGGGAAATCATCCTTGGAGGGCGCGTCTTCTGTAAGAGGAGCATCTACCTCGATAAGGAAAATCATCCTTGGAGGGTGCGTCCTCTGTCAGAGACGCATCCATCTCGACAAGGAAAATCATCCTTGGAGGGTGCGTCCTCTGTCAGAGACGCATCTACCTCGACAAGGGAAATCATCCTTGGAGGGAGCGTCCTCTGTCAGAGGATCATCTACCTCGATAAGGCTATTCATCCGTGGAGGGCGCGTCCTCTGTCAGAGATACATCCACCTCGACAAGGGAAATCATCCTTGAAGGGCACGTTCTCTGTCAGAGACGCATCAACCTCAACAAGGGAAATCATCCTTGGAGGGTGCGTCCTCTGTCAGAGACGCATCAACCTCAACAAGGGAAATCATCCTTGAAGGGCGCGTCCTCTGTAAGAGGAGCATCTACCTCGACAAGGGAAATCATCTTTGGAGGGCGCGTCCTCTGTAAGAAGAGCATCTACCTCGACAAGGGTCTTCTACAGAATCTTCATGTAATTAAACCAAATCAAAGATCAATATTCTTAGAAGGCTTCTATCTTCTACAAAGCTCAAGGGATGCCGAAACCATCTCATGTAGAAACATCTCTTGGGCATCTCACGAAGTGTCATCCAATAAAGGGCATCTCACTCTCACTATTTCTCTGAGGGGGCACCTTAAAGAAAGGGCGCATCTTGAAAGACAAGGAATTAGTTCCAATCAAGCCATTCTTCAAGTATTGATTATGACTCATCTGATCATCAAGACATCTTCATTGAAAACTTTCATAGACATTTTCTTCTGAGGGCGCGCACTGGGAAGGAAATTTTTCGCTGAATGTCTCACATGCAGAGGGTGCACCTTAATAGATTGTGATACTGTGCTTGGAAAATCATGAGATTTTCTCCAGATAAGATTTCCTACCTACAAGAAATATAATTAATATGGAACTTTAAATGTTACCTGGTCCAATTAGCGAACTCTCCTGAAATTTGTTAGAAGTCTCCTGGGCCTCAGATGTCTTCATCAAGGCGCGTTCTAAGTGTTCGTGGGGATCTCCTCCGTGCTAAATCTCTTTCACAATATTCTTCCTGTACAAGTCCCAGAAACAATTAATGGAAAACACAACAAAACTAGTCGAGTGTTACCTCGAGGAATCCTCTTAACGGCGATGATTAGCTCATGGTAGTAATGCCTTCTTCTTGGAGTGTTCTCCTCTGGATCCTCCTCAGATTTGCTCCTGGTTCCGTCCTCTGAACTGAATAGTATTCCCAAATATTCTAAATCAAAAAGGATTCTTCAGTCTTCTTGTTGGAATAGGATTCTCCAATCTCCTTAATGGAAAAGGATTCTTCAATCTTCTAATTAGAATAGGATTCCCTAATTTTCTACATCGAATAGGATTATTCAATCTTCTAACTAGAATAGGATACTCCAATATTCAATACCAAATAGGTTTCTCCCAATCTTCTAAACCAAATAGGATTCTCCCAATCTTTTAAACCAAATAGGATTTTTTGGCAAAAATTCGTAGCTACTGTTTTCCTCTATTTTCGTACTGCTCAACTTTTATTCTCGTAATCATATCATCTCTGAATTAAATAGAATTTAACAAGCTTCGCGTAGACTGTAAGATCGTTCAAATCTGACTTATGGAACTCGAGATACGGCCCAAACAGTGTAAGCAAATCGCTAAATCCATCAAATCCGAATTTTCCATCCAACTTCTCTCATTCGTGGCTATGGCTGCAAACTTCAACCTCCATGGCTGGATATCATCATCCATGGATCTCCCTCGTGGACGCGAATACTACACTCAAATCTCCTTCGACCCCCCTACCGAAAACAGTTATTCACGGATCTCCTTCGTGGCCGTTGTATGCAACTCCTCCGTGGCTATCCTTCAATTCTTGCGTCAAAGAACCTTCATCGTGACGAGACATCTCTTCCTCCTGAGATTATGATCTTGATTAGCCCCTCCTTCTAGCGCCAATTTGTTGACGGAGGAATTTGGTATCAACAAAGTTTGAGGTTCGTAGCCGGAAACAAGATCTGTGATGTCGGTTCTTTGTCGGAAATGTGAACAGTAGTCGGTGGATCCGATGAACAGTATTCGTCGGAAAAGATGAATAATATTTGGTGGTGTTGATTATTGGGGGCTGAGATTGCTTAGGGTTAGTGGTGGCTCCTTTGCGCTCTCGCTTCTGACCCCTTGTAATTTGCCTACGTATCCCTATTTATATGGAATCAAGCCCACGTAGTTCTTGGGGAACAAGAAACCTAATGGGCTTAGATTTCTTATCCCGAGGCCCAATGGGAAACCCACTGGAAACCGTCTTCTACTAGCTTTAGGAATGTCCGCCGATGAGGCCCAACCACAAAGGCCCAAGGCTCGTCCGCGGCTTCGAGACTTCACGGATGAGGCATCTCCCTGGCCAAGGATAACCCTCCGCTACCAGCTGTTTCTCTAGTCCGTGGACGCAGGTATAGCCGTGGTTCATCCCAAATATTGGACGCATCCTTGTCCCCCGATAAGGAGCCCCTACCAGATTTCAGGACAAGTGATCCCAAGCTTTTGGGTACAAAGTGCAGGATACTCCAAGTCTCCCAACGAGGACACCCGTTGACTACAGAGACAGAGCTCCCAAAGCACACACCAGATTTCACCTCACATCCCCAATGAGGACACCCATTGACTACAAGAGGAGGCCTTCAGTCCAGGCATACCCCTGGAGGTCTCTGACCACGGACACCGCCTTTTCTGTAGATATGCTACAGGAAGAAGTTCTTCAATAGAGTACCTGCATCAAATATGTTAGTAATAATAATTCTCCATCTTCCTTGAATCTTCCACAGAGCCCATCCAAGTAATCATGTTGAAGTCCCATCCAAGCTATCTTTTTCACTTAGGGCGTGCCCTAAGGCTCACCATAGGAAAGAATTCAATCAAGGAATTCCTCACCCTTTCTTCAGCAATTGGGCGTGCCTCCTCACTATGTTTGAGGGTGCGCCTCCCATGCATGGACACTTGCAACTGTCCATCAACCATTTTCATCATAGGGCGCGTCCTGATTACGCAAAGGGCGCGCCCTCTTTCCTTTTATGGAAAGATTATCTTATCTGTTCCTCAATTTTAGGCATTTCTTCTTCAATTTTGACCAGTTGACCCGGTTTTGACCCGAACAAGGTTTATACCAAATTTTGGGCATAACACATAGAATAATTAAATGCAGAACAAACATGTTATAATCCAACTTGTACTTATAATACGCATACAATATTTGTATTGTGACATATATATTTGATAAATACAGTTTGGAAGAAAAAATTTAAGTGCTACATCTCATAGAGGTACATATTTGTTGTTTTATTAATTTACATGAAAAGATTTTACCAAATAAACTGCAACAATCGAGTACGATCTGACAACATTCTATGATCTTGTTATCGAAGATTTGGAGAAGAAGAAAACAGAAAATGGGTAAGATGAAGATGTAAAAACATATTTTGCAATTGAGGTACTAATGTAACATCGTCATCTGTCCCAAACTTCCTTACAGTACTAAAGCCTTCTTTTTTGTTGTTGTGTGTAGATGAAAATTGAATGCTTAGATGTTACACGATTCATCACTATTCTCGATCCTTATTAAGAAGATAATAATATTATGGTACGCCTATATGTACATCTAATAAATCCCTATATGTTAAATAAATGTATTAGAAATCCCATACTATAATGCCTGAAAAATATGATCTCGTACTATGTCAAATGAACTTTCTTAAGTATTGTTAAAATAAAATATTTAAGTTATACATATATATATATAAATATATAGAAAATTTCTATGGAGACCACTATTTAATCGGAAAACTCGGAGACCATCTATGTTCTACAATTAAAACACTACAAAATATATTATTTTGTGAATTATGTTCTACGAATATTCCCAATTTATTTAAATTATATATATATATCTTAATATGTATATTTGAAGTACTAAAATATGTATATTTAACAAAAAAAAGAATTAAAAAATAATGCAAAATTTTGTAGTTCACAATTTCGGTCATTACATTTTATAAAAATCAGATCATGTCAATTTTTTACTTATATTTTTTCTAAATAATTTTAAAATTTTAATAAAATCAAAATCAGATATATATTGATAATAACTCATCATCGTCTTCGACGCCGCCGCCTATTATGTCACTAAAAAGGTATAACAAAGGATACACAATAATTTTAAAATTGGAATAAAATCAATATAAGATATTTATTAACAGTTTCTCTGCGTCGTTGGTCGACGCCTTATATTCTGTAACTAAAATGGAATAAAAAGGGAATTATAATAATTTAAAAATTGTAATAAAATCAAAATATGTTATTAATTGAGTGTTTCTCGGTTTCGTTTTCAAGGACGCCTCGTATTATATAACTAAAAGTATAGTAGAGGATATATAATAATTTTAAAATTAGAATAACATCAAAATAATAAATTTATTGATGGTTTCTCGACATCGTCGAATACGACGCCTCATATTCATCAACTAAAAAGGTATAAAGAGGACGTATAATAATTTTAAAATTAGAATAAAATCAAAATAAGATATTAATTGAATGTTACTCCACTTCTTTTTCGACGATACTTCATATTCTATCAATAAAAAGTATAACAGGGGATATACAATAATTTTGAAATTATAATAAAATCAAGATAAGATATTTAATGATAGTTTCTCAGACGAAGACAATGCCTCGTGTTCGACAACTAAAAAAGTATAAAAGAGGATTTACATTAATTTTAAATTGGAATAAAATTAAAATAAATTATTAATTAATTGTTTCTCATCCTCGTATTCAACGATACTTCGTAATCAATAACTTAAAAGTATAATATAGGAGATACAATAATTTTAAAGTTGAAATAATATCAAAATAAGAAATTTATTGATAGTTTCCCGGCATCATCGAAAATTACGTCTCGTATTCTACAACTAAAAAGGTGTAAAGAGGATATACAATAAATTTGATATTGGAATAAAATCAAAATAAAATATTCATTGAATATTTATCGGTTTCATTTTTGATAATGCCTCGTATTCTATAACTAAAATGTATAATCTACTATATACAATAATTTTGAAATTGAAATAAAATCAAAATAAAATATTCATTAACAGTTTCTCGGTGTCGTCTTCGACGACGCCTCTTATTCTGCAACTAAAGAGATATAAAAAGGGTATAAAATAATTTTGAAATTGGAATAAAACTAAAATAAAATATTAATTTACAGTTTCTCAACTTTCTTTTCAACGCCGCCTCATTTTCTATCACTAAATATTTTAAGTGTAGTGACAGGTACCCAAAATTGGTTTCAAAAATGAGTTCCAAAATAATGTGCCATTGGTGATGTGGCAATTTAGGCTATTTTAATAGGAGGATTGATGTGAATGTATGAGGTCCATTTTATTTAATTATGTCATGACCAATAAACACGTGACACATGAAATTTTGGAATGCTTTTGGGATTCAATTTTGGGTACCTAGCATATTTAACATCATAACAAAGGATATATAATAATTTTGAAATTGAAATAAAATCAAAATAAGATATTTATTGACGGTATCTCAGCGTCATTTTCGACGACGCCTCATATTCTGCAACTAAAACAGTATAAAAGAGGATATAGAATAATTTTTTTAATTGAAATAAAATTAAAATTATATATTAATCCATACATTGTACACCGATGGATAATGCTTACTTAGTACCCCGACGGATAATGTACACTTTGTACCCCGATGGATAATGCACACTTTGTACCCCGGTGGATAATGCACACTTTGTACCCCGACGGATAATGTACACTTTGTACCCCGACGGATAATCCATACATTGTACACCGATGGATAATCCATACATTGTACACCGATGGATAATGCTTACTTAGTACCCCGACGGATAATGTACACTTTATACCCCGATGGATAATGCACACTTTGTACCCCGGTGGATAATGCACACTTTGTACCCCGACGGATAATGGACACTTTGTACCCTGACGGATAATGTACACTTTGTACTCCGATGGATAATGTACACTTTGTACTCCGACGGATAATCAGTTCAGTGCATTTTGTACCCCGGTGGATAATCAATTCAGTGCATTTTGTACGCCGGTGGATAATTCACACTTTGTATAGTATGAATGAAATGAAATCTAAAAAATTATTAGAAAAGGGATAATTTTAGGTTGATTCCCAATATAGTGTATAGAATATTTAATTGAAAGTAGTTTGATTAGTCGAGACTTGAATATAATTATCTGACAATAGGTCATTCATTAATTAATTATTTATATCATTTATATATAGAGATATAAATTTAACTAAATCAACTTAGTTGAAAATGATTTATAAATTAATTTATCTTTAATTTTTTTCATATATATTTATATAATGAAGGAGCAATTGCCAAAAAAAATCATCAAAATTAAAAAAAATGTTTTGTGCCTGGAGACCATACAAAAGTCACTTTTTTTTTAAATATGACTCTCAATTCATCGTCTTGGAATATCTTTTAGAAGATTTGCTAACATTTTTTTTACTAAATTATTTGGTATCAACCTTCTTGTGAGAAAACATTTTCAACCAACTTCATCTCCATAGTCTTGTATCACATAATTGACATTACATTTACCTATTTAGTTAGACCTAGTGTACCAGATGGACTATGCATAGAAAATTTACTCAGACTGTTGTTTCAAATCTGGTGCATCTGCCAAATGATAATTTGATCAATTAACTCTTATAAATCCATGGCCTTTCTTGCTCTATAACTTTTGAAACAAATTTATTAAGTGAATCTTGTCATTTGCAAGTGCTTGTAAGAGCAAGCTATACCACCAGGAAATTTAATATATAGAAGCAAAACGTATAAAGAATAATGTACACAGTTTGACAATATTATATATCAATCAGCAATCATCCTCAAATTTTGTATCAACAGAGGATCCATCCAACAAAGTATAAAGTAAATTTATAAACCTATATAACAAAAAATGAATTTTGAGTAATGTTTAATGATTAACACAATATTGTTTAAAGATACAGTACTCAGAGAATATAATCAATTAGCATACAAATTATTTGAACCTCTGGATACAACAAAAAGGTACTTGTAACCAACATAGGAATTAGATGAGGGCTAAATTCCCATTTCTTTTCCTCACGTAAAATAAAAAGATTCTTGTATCCAACAACTTTACCACCTGTGAATGTTGAGCCCTCTTGATACGTGATGTGGTATCCCTCTATCTATTTTGACCTAGCTGAAAATACAGAGTCAACATGAACACATACAAACATACCCAGCATTACCCGAAACTATGAAATAAACCTTACTCGTCCATGTTGCAATAAGCTGAGAAAAAAAAGACCAATGTCCAAAAAGATGAAACAGTTGTTAGTATTCCCTATACCAGCATTTTACAATATTGACAAATTTAGTAGAAGTATTTTAAGATTTATAATTATACCCATAAAATATATGGACATATATAAGAGAAAAAATTAAGGTGAAAATATATATGTAGAATACCTTAGCAAGTGATATATGTAGAATAACTTGAATATCACTGCAAGTGTACTGTAGTTTTTGTTCCTTTTATAGTATGTTCTCTAACCATAGACAACACGTTATAATCTGAGTAAAGGATTCCACGGTATTGCTTCCAGCGCCACTCCTTCGCTGACCATCAAACTTCAAACCTCTATAGCTTCACACTGATATTCTGTATCTACCATGACTTTGCAAGCTCCATCGCAGAGAAATTGAAACCTGTACCAATACCTTTCTTATACATTGCATTGGTTATGTGATGTGCCTTGACTGTAGCCACTTATACGAACACAGGATTTAGTGCTGACAGTGCCATATAATGTGCTGGTCCTTCTTGATGTTAATGTGGAAGTTATATTTAATGAGCTTATGTACATCATTCTACATAAAAATATTTATAGACATGATCGTATTTATGTTCAGTTAGAATCCATATGATCAGAAAAAAATCATGTTAAGACCCCATGCGAAATGAATTACCTTAAATCATTAGTACCACCTGAGTTATAGAATGCTTCAAACCAGCACCTCACGACAATATCAGAACACTGCTTTTTAATCCCAGTACCCTAATCTAAGCCTACATTAAAATATGATAAAAAAAAATCAGGTCAGACATGTAAGAATTTAGATCATCAGGCAGTTCATTTGGACTTGGTTACAAAACCTCATACTTATGAATTAAAATAAATAAACCCATATACAACCTACTATGTCTCCCCTCGATTCCTCCAAAGTTTCTAATTTCTAAATTTCTTACCAACAAATGAAAAATAATTAAGAAAAGAAATTATTTTACCTTTAAAATTAATAAGATCAACATATGTAATCAATAAGATAAACATAACTAAGTTATTATTGTTAAAGACATGAAACATTAAATTTTATAACAAAATTAATTATACTTTAGTTTTTCTACGAAAACACCGATAATTATGATCCAATGATGACTGCACACCATCATTAATTATACAGGTAAGCTGAGAAGGTGCATTAAGTCCATATTTATCACTTGATCTTACTTTAAGTGTTAATATATGAGTTGACCAACATAAGAGTCTCTGGAGTTTGCACACTAATAGCTAGATTGTTCTTTGATTCAGCAATTTTAACCCTCTCTGTGGAAACCCCTTTCGATAAAGGTTCAGGCATATTTTCTTTTACTTTTAATTCCTCTAAAAGGTAAAACTCCTTTAAAAGGGCTATACATTGACATATATAATAATGAAAAGAAAAATGTTATGAACATGATATGACCCATCAGAAATAGTAAGACTGAAAATTTGATCTGCCTAAGCTGCGATTTTATTGGCAAGAATATAGTTTTGCAGAAGTAGTTCTTTCGAGCAGCAACTATTGCTCTGCCAACGTCTTATTTATCACCTTTAGTAATGTGAGCAATCACATCTCCTGTTCTGGGGTCCAAATCTTAAAATGTATTCCATGTAACAATGCTCATGTTCATGCATGAATTGCATCTATCCGACATGTCAAATAGTGAAAGAAATTATTATTTGTGAAATATCTCATGTAATATTGCTTTGTCCTTTCTATGTACCTGGGTGATTGTAGACAAACTTTATAATTTTCAACTGATACAACATCAACAAATTGTCCATCACCCATCTTGGAAGTTGTCGATATAACGGTGCACGTGCAATACAAACCTGAGTAGGAAAAGGCTGAAGGTGTTAGGTTGTTCTCATTTTCACATGCACGTATTCTAACATCAAAATGTATTTTACATATTATCTTCAAAATCAAATAAAAACAGAAACTAAGAAAACATGTGTTACTTAACATAGTTGATAGTACAAAAGGACATTTACCTGGATCTGAGGGATTCTGCATTTATTAGAGGAGTTGGACCACATAGAATTAGGCATCATATACTTTGTTTCTATAGTCGGCATATATAATAAAAAATTTCTTTGATAATCATTATGAAATTGAATAATTTCGAGATTTTAATAAAAATATCATGGCAAAGCTACATTGCATTCAATAATCAACTTTCTTAAAATTTAAATATTATGAAGAAAATATGACAAAATAGAGTTAACGTATTATAACATTCAAATAATACACGCAATGTGCGGGTATATAACCTGGATGGTTGCAACCGTATAAATTTTCTCTTCAAATCTCACATC
The DNA here is from genome assembly GCF_009905375.1 of Apium graveolens. Taxonomy (NCBI): domain Eukaryota; kingdom Viridiplantae; phylum Streptophyta; class Magnoliopsida; order Apiales; family Apiaceae; genus Apium; species Apium graveolens. The sequence continues at coordinate 63,296,081 of NC_133652.1, forward strand.
AATTTTCTCGAGCTCTTACAATCCCCGTTGTCCATATAAGGGGAGATGCCTCTTCAAAGTGTCTATTCTACACAAAAATAATAATAAAATATCACGTAGTCATGAAGCTAAAAATTAAAGATACATGTCTTCGAAAACTTTAATCCCTCTTAAATAATAAGAATATAGAGTCAAAAGGCATTAAAAAATACCAGAAAAAAATACATAGAAAATCATGAAGTGAGGGGCCTTTTCAAGATTCTTCACCGGGCCAAGTTTTGTAATGTACCGGATTAACAAAGTACTGATCTGGTACCTCCATTTCAACATAGAACATGTCCACAATAGTGCTTTAGAAACTGCCAGTGACATGTCCTCTAGAAGGGTGAGAAAACTTGATTCAGTTTTTAAAAGCAAAATCTACAAAAAATGAAGTAGTTACCTAAAGTTTGCATTGTGTGTCCTCCACCATTGCAGATAATTGTACCACTGGTTTGATATTCTTGATGAGTGTAAATTCAAAACATAATAAAAAAAATTGTTGCATACTTTGTTGAGCTAATCCTGGCACTGCTGATTCGCTGATCTAGCATTGCTATGCGACAATCCTACAAAACCTGAAATAAAAGAAGTAAAATAATTTTGCTGCATACTTTGTTGAGCCATTGCCATTCATACATCAAAATTCACTGTCCAAAATACATAGCCTAGATATGTCAACATAATATGATAAATACAATAGCATATATAAACATTGTCCAAACCCGCTGAACTCTAATAACAATGAAAGAAAATAAATACATATGGAAAATGTTTAATCTGAATTCTAATAAAAAAAATTCTTGCAAGGTTGTAAAATACTTCCTCAAAAAAAATATTTGATGTTATATTCTCACTTGATCAATTTTTGTTGATGTATTGAGCTAACTATTTTTGAGTACCTGGTCATAGATATATCTATAAAGTCTTAGAATATTAGGGTGACGTGATGGGAAGGTGAGAAAACTTGATTCGATTTTTATAAGAAGAATCTACAAAAAATGAAGTAGTGACCTGAAGTTCGCATTGTGTGTCCTCCACCGCTGCAGATAATTGTACTACTGGTTTGATTTTCATGATGAGTATAAAATCAAATCATAATAAAAGAATTTTGATGCATACTTTGCTGAGCCAATCCTAGCACTGCTGATTTGGGGATTTAGCACCGCTATGCGAAAATCCCACAGAACCTGAAATAAAAGAATTTTGCTGCATACTTTACTGAGCCATGGCCATTCATACATCAAAATTCACTGTCCAAAATACATAGCCTACATATGTCAACATAAAATGATAAATACAATAACATATACAAACATCATCCAACCTGCTGAACTCTAATAAAAATGAAAGGAAATAAACACAGATGCTAAATGTTTAATCTGGACCCTAATAAAAAATTAAATTCTTGGAAGGTTGTAAAAAACCTCCTCAAAAAAAATTATTGTTATATTCTTGCTTGATCAATTTTTGTTGATGTATTGAGCTAACTATTTTTGAGTACCTGATCATAGATATATCCATAAAGCCTTATAATATTAGGGTGGCGTGATAGTTTTGGATACCTTCTTTGTGGTGTAGCTGATGCTCCATCAGGGCCAACTCATTGTGCATATACTTTCCAATCACCAAACAATCATCAAAAAACTAATATTTAGTTTTTTACAAAACAAAAAGACAACATATGGTGGGAAAGTAGATGGAGATCATGTATATGAATCCAAATGCTTATACGAAAATAACCTAAGTTCAAGAATATAAAGATTGAAAAAAGGACTGACCCTCTTTTCCCTTAGTAGATACACATGCCCAAACTTTCCTTTTCCAAAAGGCTTTCCAATGTCAAAATCAATAAGCGTCAACCATTTTTTCTTCGCAGATGCAACCTCAGTGGATGCTTACAAAATCACATTATCAAAAATAACAATTGAGGTCCACAACAAAATAAACAAATCATTCAGTTTCATCAAACTTTAACTTTTAGCTAAAACCTACGAATACGAAAATATAGTTGTTCCTAAAATCAAATTATGAAAATGAGGCAACATCGTAAGACAACATTTACATATACACAATTAATAATCAAATAATTAAACTCAACCTAATTTCAACAAACTCTAATAATCACCTGCTTACTAAAAACACGAAAAATCATCTTTGGTTAGACTAATAATCTATAATAACATTGAGAACAAATTAGTTGAAACAATAAAAAACCAAGTAACTATCTCTAGATAGATGAAAAATACAAACATACATAAGATAAATTAATTTACACTTCCTCATCCTTCATTTTAAAACCATTCTTTAAGAAAACAACAAAAATAACAAAACAGAGTTATTTAGAATCACAATCAAACAGTTGGAGTGCAAAACCTAAGTTTTTACATAATCGAAACATTAATGAAAACATAGGCATACTTTTGAATCATTAATGAAATACAATGTTTACCCGCTTTTCAGAGGGAGCCATCGGTAATCATCTGCAAAAATATAATTCAAAATTATGAGGATCATACAAATAAAGAATCAAATACATTAATAAGCATATATATATGTGTGTACATATTACAGATTCACAGAGATATGTATGGATAATGATATAGTGATTGTAGACGTAGTCGACGGAGCATGGAACGAATGAGAAGATTAGAGGAGGCTGGAGTTATGCAGCAGTTCTGAGAGAGAATAATTCAAAAAAAATTAAACGTACTATTCAGTTGCTACAATCAGGGAGTGGGTTAGGAGTATATTAGGTTAGTTTCTAAATGGTTATAATGAATTTAAATGTGAAAGATCCATGGATATGTGTATAATATAAAGTTTTATGTGTAAAAAATAAAATGGATCATGGGTCATGGGTCATGGGTAAATTTATGGGTAAATTTAGTGGGTAAATTCTAAATGGGCATTAGTAGCCTTTAAGATAATATAGATTATAATATTGTAATTTACAAACTTAGTTCGACCTTTTTGAGTTACAAGAACCTGACCAACACACTGCACCATAACAATTAATTAACAATAATATATGTATATATGATTTAAACATTAACTTAAATGTACTACTTTAGACTAACAAACACATATCATACATATTAATTATTAATAAATGTAATAACTCACGAAACATGAAGATACCATAAACAAAGTAATATAAAACATGTCGAATAAAAATAAATATTTTCAGTAATATAATAGTAACTATTAAATATTAATGCGAGTTTAAAAAAAACTGATCCTAATTGAGAATACATATACACATTAATATTATATTAAAACATCAAATTATAATAATTATAGTAAATTAATTAACAAAATAATGTATACCAAAATTAATATTAGTAAATTATGAAGTATTACACCACTTTTGGTTTAGGCTACCTTGGAACGGGAGAATTAGATGGAAAAGTCTGTTATTCCCAGTGGACTAACAATGAGATTTACAGAAGGGGGGTTGAATGTAAATCTCAAAACTTTTTCAAGTTTTGAGCAGTTTCTAAGGCTAAGTGTTTTAGTGAGCAAATGTGTGTGAATTGCTTGAAGCTAATACAGATAGATATATATTCAAACACAAATGTAAAGAACACAAAGAACTTAAAAACTTTTCTGGTGGATTTGTTGTTCCACCAGAGATGTGTTATTTCAGAAAATCTGTGATTCAAAGAATTAAATCATAGCTGCTTCCTAATACAAACTAGATGATTTTCTCTCTGGATTTTTCTAAACAGCTCTGGAAAATTCACACCTAATTACTAGCTGCTACTTGGTTTATATATCACCAAGTTTACAAGTGAAGACAAAACTGTAAAATACAATTAAAAAGGCTCTTCACATGTTTCTTCTTCATTTCTCTATCCAATGCAATTTGGGTTTAGCTGTTAATCTTTGAATACTCCCTTGTTTGCACCAGAATGGAAATGCTGCATTTTCTTGATTCCTCCTAGAGGCTGCCACATTCCAGTTTGTCTCTGTCAACCCATGTGCCTCTGTCAGCTTATGAATTGTCACTATCAACTGCTATTGAACTAAACATCCGTTGAAGCTTTCATCCGTTGATGCCTTATTTATTGAGGCTTTATCCGTTGAAGCTCTATCCGTTGATGCATTAGCAGTTGAAGTCTTATCTGTTGAAGCACTTATTCGTTGATGGATATTATCCGTTGAAGCTTTAGAGACATTCATTGAAGCTTTGTTTCTTATCCGTTGAAGGTCTTCAATATCAGTTGATACTTCTTCACTTATACAAAATTACAAGGCATGAAATATTTACAATTAGCCCTCATATTTGCATATCCACTAGTAGTCAACATGACTGATAATTTCCTACAACATCTAAGAATTACAACTTGAATCCATAGAATGAAATGTGCTACAATACTAAACTTATTGCTAAGTAAAGCTACTCCTTCAACGGATAGCCAAGATGGTCTTATCCGTTGAGGCTACAAACACTAGATTTCTACTTAAGTGTTTTGTTTAACTTATCATCAAACTAATACACATATTCCTAACAATCTCCCCCTATTTATGTCTACTAGAACTGTAGGCATAAATTTAGGTTTAGCTTGATGATAACAAAACACTTGACAAGCATATTAACTGTAATAAAGCAGAAATTTAAAAGTGCTGCAAAAATGTGTATGTTGAGATGGAATTGAAGAATTACATTATTTTCAAGGGTGCTCCTTTAGCCTGAGCAGATTAATTTCTTTTCCTTTGATCCCTTGTTTTCTTTCCTAGCATCCTGTCATTCTCCTCTATTTGAAGTTGAAGTTGTCTGTAGAACTCAGCTTCATCTTCTTCATTGATGTCCAACTTAGATTGCATATCCTTGAGAGTTTCATTACTGGCAATCTTGAGCTGATCTTCAAGTCTGAAAAATCTTTTGACTCCTTTGCTGTCTTTGAACTCCATCAACCAATGAGGTGATTTGTGAACTATAATTCCTCTTTCTTGAATGAGTAATGTTCTAGGCAAGGCATTGGGCTCCCACCAAGTCTTTCTTATGTTGGCAATCTTGTTGAGAATCTCAGTCTTGGCAGTCCTGGTACAGCCAGAATCCCTTTTTATGGCTGAGTAGACTCTAACTAAGGTAGAGTAGCCTTCATTCAGAATCCTGTAGAGAGGCCAAGTTCTTTCCCCACTTCCTTTGTATTTGAACACTAGTCTTTCTGGTAGCTGTCTGTAGGTATCTATTCCCCTTACTTCCTCCAGCTCATCCAGATAGAGTTCAATGTCTGAGAATTCCTTTATGTCATAAATGTGAACATAATCATCCTTAGAGGCTTGTGGCTTAGGCTTAGGCTTCTGAGTGAATTTGATTGAGGTTGGAGGAGGTGTTGATTTGATTTTTCTTTTCTGCTTCTTTGATGGTGGAGAAGAGGTTAAGAAGGTGGGCAATTTGATGGTGTCCCAATCAATTGGTTCCTCCTTAGGAGTGATTGTTTCACCATGGATGTTTATGAAGGGGTCAGGCACAATGGGTTCAGGAATAGAAGGTAGTGGTTTGGATTTTGATTGGGTTTCTTCAGTCTCATCTACCATCTTTCTTTTTGCATTGGCCTTCTTTCTGTTCCCTTTCTGCCATTCCTCTCTTTCCTTACTTCTTTCTCCCACATCATCACTAAACATGTCCCCCATACCTACATCTTCACTCTTGTCTTCAATTTCTTTCTTTTCTTCAGCTTGACTTGACTTTAGCTATTTTTCAAGCTTTGCTTGTGCTCTTTTGTCAGCCTTTAGCTTTTTGGCTTCTTCCTTCAACCTTCTGGCTTCTTCCCTCTTGGCTATTGAGAATTTGGGATGTCCTTGCATCACACAAATGCTCTTTCCCTCTCTAAAGATAATAGCCATGTTCATCCTTTCAACCACATCCATGGTCTCTTTGTGCTTTATGATACTTCCACCCAAAACCTTCTCTTCATCAGGCTTTGAAAGAGGAAAATCCACTTCTTTCATCTGAGCAAGGCTTAGAGGATTCTTTGTAGAGTCCTTATTGGATCTGTTGTTGGGCTTGAGAACCATAGGTTTCATATTCTTGGCAGAAATCTCTCCAACCTTATTCCTCCTTACTGGCTTGAGCTCCATAATAATTGATTCCACCTTTGTGCTATGCTTCACAGATTGTGATTTAGAAGCTGTAGAACCAAAAGTTTGTTGCACCTTTTCATCAATTTTCCTCCTTTGCTCTTTGACTTGCAATTCAGCTGCTGCTATCTGGATTAGATCAATTCCATCAAGCTTTCCTTTGATTTGAATAGGTGGAGAAGTGGTGATGGCAGGAATTAGCACTTTAGATATTTGAACTGTTGTTGATGGTTCTTCTTCCCCTTCCCTTTTATTCTCCCCCTTTTTGTTATCATCAAGGGTAGGGGTCAAGCCTTGTGTTTTTGCCAGCTGCATTAGTAGATTTGTCTGAGTTTGTTGATTCTGAAGAATGGTGACCATAGAGTCTTCAATGATCTGAACTCTGTTTTCCAACCTGGCCAGCCTCTTGTCAGCATCAGATTATCTCCTCAATCTCACTAACAAATCTTGCATAGTACCATAAGACATGACTGAATCCAACTTCTCAGCATTGTAGGATTTCAGATCAGCAATATCCTGTTTGAGTTCATCCACACTCAGATTATGTCTGATATGCTGCAACTGCAAGAGATGCAGAGAGTCTAGATGAGCTTGAAGAATTGCCTTTGTACCAGCATCTGTAGTCTCCTGAAGGGCCTTCTGTATTGACATTACTTGCCTGACCAAAGCTACACCAAACTGTCCTGGTATGGATTCCTTTGCCCATACCCAGTCAGGTAGATTTGGAACAGAACTTGGGCCTGTTGCTCCCCCTAAGTTCATGCTCTCATCCAAAGAATTAGAGTCATCATCATTAGAATTTACTCCAAATTCTTCAGATGGCTCACCAGCTTGAGAAGGCAGCCTATTAACAGCAGCTTTGTCTCTTAGAAGAGATTCTGACGTGTGTACAATGTTGCTGAAATTGTCTTTCCTTTTCTGCATCATCCACAATCATTGACTCACTAGCAATGGCTGGATCCACCCTTATAGCTTCTATACCTGCCTTTCTCTCATTTTCTCTACTTTCTTGCATCAGGGGCTCCCCCTGGCTTACACACCCTCACACCCTCACCCTCACCTTCTAAGGTGGCACTCCCCTCACTTACTTTTGCCATGATGGAAGAAATAGCATGCATATGTTGACTCTCAACCTCTCTTTTTGCCTGGGAGCAACCCAGCCTCTCACTCAAATTATCACTCCCTTCCCTCAATCCTAAAAGTGATTGAACAGTATCCATGTCTTCTACAGTTGGAATTGTTTCTGTTATATGTGTAGAGACCATCAACGGATAGGGAGTATCCGTTGAAGTGGAAACTGATGGTATCAACGGATAACTGCTGTTAAGCTTATCCGTCGAAGAACAACCACTTGTCAACGGATGAGAGATATCCGTTGAAGAAGGAAAATATGTAGATATTGAAAGTGACATAATTGTTGAATCTGTGTGAATTGATTTTAAGTGAGGTGACACAAATTCTTCAACTATATCTGAAAGAATTGGCTGATGATCCAACAAATCATCTAAAAGATGATGATCATCAGGATTTGAGTGGGGATCCTCCCTGAGTTTTAAGGAGGGAGAATCAGGAATTGATGTGAATATCATATCTACATCTAGAAAGGGTGATGGAGAGTTTGATGATTGATGTGTTTCTATTATGAGAGAATGGGGCTGTGACTCCATATTTGCTGGAGTCACATCAAGCTGAATTTGAGAATGCAAAGATACAGGTGGATGTATCTGTGCTGTGTGTGCCCCCTGTGTGGAAACTAAGGTTTTAGCCTTTTTCTTCCTTGAAAAGGCTTTGATTGGTGAATGTGTGGCTTCAGTGTCCCTCCCTCTTTTGTTCTGTGTCCCTAGTTGGGGACTATTTTCAATAGCTGCATCCTTTTGGGAGGATGCAACTAGGGATGTGTTTGACTCCTTTTGAACCACCACAGTCTTTTGAGAGACTGTGGCTTGGCTGGCTGGGGTACCACTCACCTCTCCCACCTTATCCTGGAGGGTTTCTTGATGTTCACCCCTCCCCTCACCAATCACACCCTGTTCACTCCCTTCAGGGTTTATGGTAGTTGTTACAACTGTTGTTTTCTTTGACTTGTGTTTTGAAATTTTAGTTTTGGTGGCTTTGGTAGGAACCTGTTGGGACAAAGACACAGATTCCAATGCCACACTAGAAGGCAAAGAAACAATGGGGTTAGAAACAGTAGGAGTTATATAAGTGTTTACCTCACTTACCTGTGGTGCATTCATTATTGGCAAATATACCAATGGCACCTGGCTGTTGAGGTTGATTCTCACAAGGTCTGCAAGGACCCTTTTCTCTTGAGCCCAGCATTTGAGTTTATTGCTCTCATTAGATATAACCAACCCTTCAGCAACATGGTTAGCCAATAACATAAAGAATCTAGCATAGTAGATGTTATGGGGTCTATTAGCTTTGTTACCTAACCTGGAACCTAATTCTAGCATGACATAGTTGCTAAAATTAAAGTACCTATCAAAAACTAACATATAGAGCATATTAACAAGAGATGAAGTTATGGCATCAAAATTGCTAATTTTCCCAGAGAAAACCTTGATAAAGGCATCTCCAAGAAAACTCCATTCTTTCCTAAGGCCCTTCCTTCTAATACTACCTAAACTAGCAGAATTAAAAGCATAGCCTATGGAATCTAACATAGCAGATACATCTTTATCAGTATGTGGTGTCATGGCATTATTCTCAGGCAACTTAAAGCAAGACTGTCTATCATCACAGTTAATGCAATAATCCTTACCTTTGAGAGAGAAGGAAATAGTCATATCTGTGGGGTTGAACTCTGCAGTTGTCCAAATCTCCTCAATTACCTCACAGTAAATGGTTGGGGCTTCCAGCATTGCATAGCTTAGTTTGTAGTTTTTGATGAAGTCCATCATCTTGTGATAATCAGAATGGGCTTCATTCTTTTTAACCAAGGCTACGAAATTGTTCTTTTCATAAACAAATCCAGACTGAGACATAATTTTGACTACTGGTGCCATTGTTGTGAGTAGAGGTTGCAGAGAAAAACTTGAGAGTTTTGGGAGAGAAGGAGAATAAAAATTGCAAGAAAGCGTAAAGTGAAAATAAGAATTCAATTGGCTTTTATACTTTCTTGAATTAAAACGTAAATAAAATGATTAAATGATACTTTTAAATAAATTACAGCCGTTCAAGAGTAAAGAAAACTGTAGAAATTCTGAAAACTACCTTTAATACAAATACATACAACAATGTATATCTGTATCAACGGTTAAGTAAAAGAATCAACGGCTGTGACTCACTTAAAGTAACTGATGTGACACTTCAACGGATAAGGTAAATAGTTATCCGTTGATGATCAACACTATTTTATCCATTGAGGGATAAAATTACCAGAAATGTATTTGTCTTTCAATGGATAATGAACATCCGTTGATAGAACAATTTTGGCTTTCAACGGATAGGGAATATCCATTGATAGAATAATTTTTACTTGAAGCCAACTTTGTTCTTGCAGCAAATTCATTTCAGGCTTCAAGGCAGATTATAAAGAGGACATAAATTTATGAATAATTAAGCATGCCTAGCTCACTTACTAATCTTGTGAATGTTGATTCATCAAGTGGCTTCGTGAATATGTCTGCAATCTGCTTTTCACTTGGAACAAAATGAAGTTCCACTGTACCTTTCATCACATGTTCCCTAATGAAGTGGTACTTGATGTCAATGTGCTTGGTTCTTGAGTGTTGCACTGGATTTTTAGTAATGGCAATGGCACTTGTGTTGTCACAGAATATAGGAATTTTGTCAACAGTTAGTCCATAGTCAAATAGTTGATTCCTCATCCATAGTATCTGTGCATAGCAACTACCAGCAGCAATGTACTCAGCTTCAGCTGTTGATGTAGAAACAGAATTTTGCTTCTTGCTGAACCATGACACGAGCTTGTTCCCTAGAAATTGACAGGTGCCTTGTTGTGCTTTTCCTGTCTATTTTGCAGCATGCATAATCTGCATCTGAGTAGCCCATTAGATCAAAACCAGACTCTCTAGGGTACCAAATTCCTAGATTTGGAGTCCCTTTGAGATATCTGAAGATTCTTTTAATAGCCACTAAGTGAGATTCTTTAGGGTCAGCTTGAAATCTAACACAGAGACATGTAGAAAACATTATATCAGGTCTACTAGCAGTTAAATATAAAAGTGAGCCAACCATGCCTCTATAACTTGAAATGTCCACAGACTTTTCAGCCTTGTTTAATTAAAGCTTGGTGGCAGTGGTCATGGGAGTTTTTGCATATGAACAGTCCATTAAGTCAAACTTCTTTAAAAGATAATAAATATATTTAGTTTGACTAATGAAAATTCCACCACTAACTTGTTTAACTTGTAAACCAAGAAAATAAGTTAGCTCTCCCATCATGCTCATTTCATATTTACTTTGCATTAACTTAGCAAACTTTTTACAAAGCTTATCATCTGTAGATCCAAATATAATATCATCTACATAAATTTGAACAAGTATTGTAGAGCCATTAACATTTCTAAAGAAAAGAGTTTTGTCAACAGTACCTCTTGTGAAGTGATTATCTAGAAGAAATTTTGACAAAGTCTCATACCAGGCTCTAGGTGCTTGCTTTAGTCCATAGAGTGCTTTCAACAGATAATACACATAGTCTGGAAAGTTTGGATCTTCAAATCCTGGAGGTTGGCTTACATAAACTTCTTCCTTCAATTCCCCATTTAGAAATGCACTCTTGACATCCATTTGATAGACTTTGAAATTGGCATGGGTTGCATAGGCTAGAAAGATTCTGATGGCTTCAAGTCTGGCAACTGGAGCAAATATTTCATCAAAATCTATTCCCTCTTGTTGAGAATAGCCTTTAGCAACCAATCTGGATTTATTCCTTATGACAATGCCATTTTCATCCATCTTGTTTCTGAATACCGATTTTGTATCAATAGAACTCTTGTTCTTTGGCTTGGGTACCAGCTTCCATACTTTGTTCCTCTCAAATTGGTTTAGCTCCTCTTGCATTGCTAAAATCCAATCTGGATCCAGTAGAGCTTCTTCTACTCTCTTAGGTTCCTTCTGTGATAGAAAGCTACTATACAGACATTCATCTTGAGTAGCCCTTCTAGTTTGCACTTTAGATGTAGCATCACCAATGATCAGTTCAAAAGGGTGATTCTTGGTCCATTTCCTTTGAGGTTGTAGATTAGCTCTAGATGAGGTTGCCTCAGTATTTTCATGATGTGAGATAGAATGTTGATTGATTGAAACTCCCCCTGAGTTGCTGATCCTTTGAAAGGAATTGGGAGCTCTATCAACTGATGAAGTAAATTGATTATCCGCTGACAGACTGTTATCAACGGATGCTTCATTGTGAACTTCAACGGATGATGCACTTTATCTTTCAACGAATGCTGCATTGCTTCTTTCAACGGAAGCTGAATTATGACTTTCAACAGATGCAGCATTCTGTGCATTATCCAAAGGCAGATTTTGAATTCTTCTTGAGATGCCTTCTTCATCATCCTCATCTTCACTATCATCACAATATATCTCGATATTGTCAAATTTGAGTCCTTCATGATGTCCCTCATCTGTTAGTCCATCAATCTTTTTATCATCAAACATAACATGCACAGATTCCATGACAATGTTGGTTCTTAGATTGTAGACCCTATATGATTTTCCAGCAGAATAACCAACAAATATTCCTTCATCAGCCTTTGCATCAAACTTCCTTTTGTGATTAGATTGATTCCTTAAGATGTAGCATTTGCAACCAAAGACATGCAGAAAGTTTAAAGTTGATTTTCTTCTCTTGAATAATTGATAGGGAGTCATGCCTTTTGCCTAATTGATTAGAGAAATATTCTGAGTGTAACATGCACAGTTAACAGCCTCAGCCCAAAAGTAAGTTGGGAGTTTTGACTCTTCAAGCATTGTCCTTGCAGCTTCAATTAGTAATCTGTTCTTCCTTTCCACCACACCATTTTGTTGTGGAGTCCTTGGAGCTGAGAACTCATGCATGATCCCATTTTCTTCACAGAACAACTTCATGGTTGAATTCTTGTACTCAGTTCCATTGTCACTCCTAATATTCCTTACTTTGAAATCAGGATGATTGTTGACTTGCTTGATATGATTGATAATGATTTCACTAGCTTCATCCTTTGATCCAAGATAATAAACCCATGAAAACTTTGAGAAATCATCTACAATCACTAGGCAATATCTTTTCCTTGAAATTGACAATACATTGACTGGTCCAAAAAGATCCATGTGTAGCAGTTATAATCGTTCATCAATTGCAGATTCAAGCTTCTTACTGAATGATACTTTCTTTTGCTTTCCTTTCTAACAAACATCACACAGTCCATCCCTTGTGAATTCTACTAGAGGTATTCCTATAACTAAGTCCTTTTTGACTAGATCATTCATTGTTTTGAAATTCAAGTGGGACAGCTTCTTGTGCCATAGCCAACTTTCAACTGGACTTGCTTTGCTGAAAAGACAAGTAATAGATTCTGCATCTGTAGAGTTGAAGTCAGCTAAATACATATTCCCTTTTCTAACTCCAGTTAGAACCACTTTATTGTCCTTCTTACTTGTGACAATACAGGCTTCAGAATTGAAGGAAATAGTATTCCCTCTGTCACATAGTTGACTGATGCTCAATAAGTTATGTTTGAGACCATCAACCAATGCAACTTCATCAATGATGACATTTTCTTTTAAAATCAAGCCATATCCCATAGTGAATCCTTTGCTGTCATCTCCAAAGGTTATGCTATGGCCAGCTCTCTCCTTAAACTCTGTGAGCAGGGTGAAATCTCCTGTCATGTGTCTTGAACAACCACTGTCCAAGTACCATAGATTCCTTCTTTTTCCCTGCACACAACAAAATCAATCAAGTTGATTTTGGTACCCAAGTTTCCTTGGGTCCAGCCTTGTTAGTCTTTTTCCTAGACTTCATTCCTCCTGCATCTTTTGACTTAGGTAACTTTGGGTCAACCTTGGTCTCAGATGTAGTTGGTTGAAGTTTAGGGTTAGTCACAGAATCATTTAGCACATTTGATTGAATTTGATAAGGCATAGATTGTGCAAACATGTTATTCCACATAGGCATATTGTATGGCATTTGAGGCATACTAAATGCAGTAAAATAAGGATTATTAATATATGGCATGTTTGCAAAATGTGCATGGGGATTCTGATGAGACATAACATGCATAGCATTCAGAGGTGACATAGACATGTTAGGCATGGAGGGATTTGAAGGCATGGGAGCATTCTTAACAGATTTGCAGTTATCAGATAGATGATTAACACTTTTACAATGCACACAGCTTTTTCTAGGAGCATACCTATCAGGTGTGTAATTGTTATGTTTATTAATCCCTACCTTCCCATTTCTTTTAGATTTTCTTTTAGTTTCCTTTCTATCCTCAACCAACTTAAGCCTATTTTTCAGCTGATCTAAAGTCATGTGTCCTATATTCACCTTGCTGGCATCTTTGGATGTGCTAGCTCCTTCTTTGACAAAGTTCTTGAAAGTTGAACCATCCTTCTTATTGAGATTTTTATTTTTGAGATTACTTGCCTGTTTTAATTGATGAGCCTTCAACGGATGCTCTTTTTCTTCCTTCAACGGATAACTTTCATCATCCGTTGATTCCACATCCGTTGACAATCCATCAATTAATTCTAGCTCCTTTTTGTTTTTCTTCCAGGCATCCTCACAGAATGATTCAATTCCCTGAACCTTGGCAATCTGAACACTAACATCCCTAGATATTTTCCAGGCCTTGATTACCTCTTGCTCACTCTCTAACTGTTTAGAAAGAATTTCTACTTTCTTAACAGCTTCTTCTAGTTCACTCTCAACAGTCAAGCATTTAAGTTTAATCTTTTCAAGCTCAATTACCTGATCCTCTAACACAACATTCCTATCACTTAAAAACACATTATTCTCTTTGATCCTAGTGTTTTCTTTGGCTAGTGATTTAAGGGAAACACACAAATGATATAATTCATTGGACATATCATTTATGGCTTCATTGCATTCATTTTTAGAAAGCTGAGAGAGATCAGTAGTAATTACCTGGTTGCTTGATGAACTAGTTTCATTTTCATCAGAATTAGCCATCAGGGCTAGGTTGACATATTCCATATCATCATCTTCATTGACTTCATCTGTTGCCCAATCATCTTGAGTGAGAAAAGCTCTTTCCTTTTGTTTGAACAAATCAAAATACTTCTTTTTGTAATCAACTTGCTCAAATTTCTTCTTATCAGAGGTTGGCTTCCTACACTCACTTGCAAAGTGTCCACTAATGCCACAGTTATAACATTTCAACTTGGATTTGTCCACCATGTTTTTGTTTGGCTTAGTGAATTTTGTATTTTTCCTGAACTTCATCTTTGCAAACCTCCTGGACAGAAAAGCTAGATGTTCATCAACATCATCAGAGTTATCCTGACTGGAATTGTCTTCATCTCCAGCTACTTGCTCTTTACCCTTGCATGATTCTGATTTGCTTGTGCCAATTTTGAGACTTGGCATTGTCTTCTCCTCATTCCTGGCTTCAATCTTCTCACTGTCAGCTACAAGTGCAACTGTTCCTCCTTTTCTCTTTCCCTTTTCCAGCAGCTCATCCTGCTCCATTTCAAGTTCATAAGTCTTCAAAATTCCATATAATCTTTCAAGTGTGAAGTACTTATAATCTTGAGAATTTCTTAGAGAGACAGTCATAGGCTTCCATTTCTTTGGTAGAGACCTCAGAAATTTTAAGTTGGAATCCTTGACTTGGTACACTCTACCATACAGCTTCAATACATTTAACAGTTTCTGAAATCTGTTGAAGGTATCATTTAATGATTCTCCTTCTTCAAAGTGAAAATATTCATACCGTTGAATAAGAAGCTGCATCTTGTTCTCTCTAACCTGCTCAGTACCTTCACAGATGATTTGTACAGTATCCCAAACTTCCTTTGCAGTTTGACTATTGATGACATTGTCAAACATATCTTGATCTAAGCCATTAAACAAAATGTTCATGGCTTTCTTGTCCTTGCGGATTTCCTCCATGTCTTCAATAGTCCATTCTGCTTTTGGCTTGGGAATGGACTGTCCAACAGCAATTATTGCAGTAGCAGCTGTGGCCACTTTGTGAGGGATGTGAGGACCATTTTCAATACAGTTGATGTAGCTTTCATCTTGAGAAAGAATATGTAAATGCATCTTCACTTTCCAGTGATGATAGTTATCTTTTTCCAGGACTGGAATCTTTATTCCAATATCCTTCCTAGCAGGAGGATTCTTCTGTGCACTAATGATGTTAGCAGAATAGATCTTTAAACTCTTTGTATGTTAAGAGCTTGCTCTGATACCAATTGTTATTCCTAGTGGACTAACAATGAGATTTACAGAAGGGGGGTTGAATGTAAATCTCAAAACTTTTTCAAGTTTTGAGCAGTTTCGAAGGCTAAGTGTTTTAGTGAGCAAATGTGTGTGAATTGCTTGAAGCTAATACAGACAGATATATATTCAAACACAAATGTAAAGAACACAAAGAACTTAAAAACTTTTCTGGTGGATTTGTTGTTCCACCAGAGATGTGTTATTTCAGAAAATCTGTGATTCAAAAAATTAAATCACAGTTGCTTCCTAGTACAAACTAGATGATTTTCTCTCTGGATTTTTCTAAACAGCTCTTGAAAATTCACACCTAATTACTAGCTGCTACTTGGTTTATATATCACCAAGTTTACAAGTGAAGACAAAACTGTAAAATACAATTAAAAAGGATCTTCACATGTTTCTTCTTCATTTCTCTATCCAATGCAATTTGGGTTTAGCTGTTAATCTTTGAATACTCCCTTGTTTGCACCAGAATGGAAATGCTGCATTTTCTTGATTCCTCCTAGAGGCTGCCACATTCCAGTTTGTCTCTGTCAACCCATGTGCCTCTGTCAGCTTATGAATTGTCACTATCAACTGCTATTGAACTAAGCATCCGTTGAAGCTTTCATCCGTTTATGCCTTATCCGATGAGGCTTTATCCGTTGAAGCTCTATCCATTGATACATTAGCAGTTGAAGTCTTATCCGTTGAAGCACTTATCCGTTGATGGATATTATCCGTTGAAGTTTTAGAGACATCCGTTGAAGCTTTGTTTCTTATCCGTTGAAGGTCTTCAATATCAGTTGATACTTCTTCACTTATACAAAATTACAAGGCATGAAATATTTACAATTAGCCCTCCTATTTTCATATCCACTAGTAGTCAACATGACCGATAATTTCCTACAACATCTAAGAATTACAACTTGAATCCAGAGAATGAAATGTGCTACAATACTAAACTTATTTCTAAGTAAAGCTACTCCTTCAACGGATAGCCAAGATGGTCTTATCCGTTGAGGCTACAAACACTAGATTTCTACTTAAGTGTTTTATTTAACTTATCATTAAACTAATACACATATTCCTAACAAAGTCAATTAACGTTTATATAAGAAGAGTACCCTGCAAAACTAGAGTAACATGCATTCAAAGGAAGAAGAAAAAAATATAGACAAACAAATACACCAATACATGTAATTATGGTACAAAGTAGAAATCAATTTTCACGAATATGAATCACATAGAACAATGTACATAAATATAATAATATATTATAACTCACTTATCAGCTGTTACCGATTAGCACTTCACTTGTATCTCTACCTCTCTGTTGCCTCTTCTTTCTACAGTTTTCCTTCTCCCGTGGCGGACCACAATTCTCTATCTTGTTTTAGGGTATTAATAAAACATGTGTTTGGTTAAGAAGTGTGCCATTTATATATATAAATTTTATAACAACTCCTTTTTATAATCTAATTACTAAATCAAAACAAATTCTTTTGTAATTCTTATTCTGATTAAATCAAATTCTTCACTTATTATTATTATTATTATTATTATCATCATCATCTAAAATTACGGATATTACATATATGCCCCCTTAAAAGGATTCTGTCCCTAGAATCAAACGAAACTAACTACTCGTACTTGAATCGAATAAATGCGGATATTTCTCATGAATAGATTCTTCTAACTCCCAAGTCGCCTCTCTCTCAGTATGATTTTTCCCCAAAACTTTCACAAATGGAATGGTATTTTTCCTCAAAACTCGCTCCTCTCGAGCTAATATAGCATCAGGCTCCTCCTCACAAGAAAGATCCTCTCTTATTTTATGTAATGGATAATGAACTACGTGTAATGGATGATATTTATAGCCCCTCAAAACAAAAACATGAAACACATTATGCATATGAGATAGTTGTGGCGGCAACACAATTCTATAAGATACTTCCCCAACTTTCTCCATAACATCAAAAGGTCCAACATATCTCGGACTTAGCTTCCCCTTCATACCAAAACGCTTAACACCCTTACAAGGTGACACCTTCAAGAACACACGATCACCTGGCTTAAATCCACCAAACTTCTGATGTTGATCCGCATAACTCTTTTGACGAGATCGAGCTTCCTTTAAAATTTCTTTAACTTTCTCCACCTTCTCATTAGTGATTATAACCAACTCCGGCCCTTCAATGACCCTCTCACCAACCTCATCCCAACAAGATGGTGCCCTACACCTCCTACCATACAAAGCTTCAAACGGTGGCATAACAATACTCGCGTGCCAACTATTATTGTATGCAAACTCTACCAAATACAAATATTTATCCCAATCACATGTCCACTCCAAAGCACATGCCCTCAACATATTCTCCAACGTCTGGATCGTCCTTTCTGGCTGTCCATCGGTCTGCGGATGATAAGTTGTACTATAATTAAGTCTTGTACCCCAAGCTTGCTGGAACCCCTTCCAGAAACGTGATGTAAACCTCGTATCCCTGTCAGAAAATATCGACACAGGCACACCATGAAGTCTAACAATATCTCGTTGAAAAAATATCTGCCAACTCATGAACATGAGTAGTCTCTCTAATAGGCAAGAAGTGAGCGGACTTAGTAAGTCTATCAACCACCACCCATATGAAATCATTCTTCTTGAAAGTTATTGAGTGACATTTATGACACTTTATAATGCTCTAATAAGCTTTGAATCGATGCCTTTGTACTCAAGTTGTTAAGTGTTTTAACGTGTTTTCGAGTGTTTTTGTATTTCAAGCATTATCTAGGTAATCAGGTGCATTATCATTATTTTTGTGCTAATTTGGTGTCAAGGTGGTGTTGGAATAAAAGCTTGTTGAAAGCCAACTCAAAGCTGCAAGAAAAATAAAGAAGTCATTTTTGGCATAAGCCCAACGCGCCCGCACTGATCTCGCGCGCGCCCGCGCCTTGTCGGGATGCAGAATTCTGATTCTATTCTAATTCGAATTGTGAGACTTCTATGCTGCATGGAGCTGCTATATAAATAACTCTAGGTCGTTTTTTATAAGTAATCAAGCCAGAGACATATCAAGGAGAGTGTAAGAAGACCGTTTTAGCACGATTCAACGAAGACGAAGAAGATCTTGTTTTTACTTGTGAACCTTTGTTTTAAGTTGTATTTGGATGCTAGTTGTCTTATTTGTGGACCTTAATCTTGTTTTGTACTTAGTTTTATTTATTCGTTATAAAGACTATGTTTTATATACCATACTTTCATTGGAACCCACATTGATGATGAGTCCGATTATGGGTTAATCGTTATCGTGGGGTTCTAGCGGATTTATTTATGGATTTCTTTAGTTAAATTATTTGATGCCTTAGTATGTGGTGATTGTATGATATCCTAGTATTGGTTGTGCGTATTCGTCTTATGAGCGTCGCGAACTTATAAGATAGTGTGTTAACTTTCTTAATGAAGCGAAAGTAAATTTAAGGATTTAGAACTTGCCATGCTAGCATAGGTTCATGTATTCGATATGCATGATTTGTAGATAATTTTAACCATCTTACTTGCCCTATGTAACCAAGATAGATAACTTGTGCTTAAACCGTTATGTTGTCAAATTCTATAGACATATAGCGTCTCAATATAATTGGTGTCTATTCAGCTTCTATCTCTTTTGTGGATGTCTGGTAGTATGGTACTCGTGCAACGAAAGTTGGCGTTTATCAGTTTCGTGTTGTCTGATTAGTGTCATCACCATTGCATGCTAAGGTTAAGAACAATAAGGCTATTGAATGAAGTATTTAATGAAGTTAGAATCCCATGTTTGTCATATATATTAATTCAATCAATCTTATTCTCGTAGTTATAATCATTAGTTTAATTCTTAGTTATAACAACCTTAATTTGTCATCGTCTTAGCATTGAATAATAAGCATACATTGTTGCTTAAGTGCATGAATTAATTAGTTAACCAATATAGTCTGTGGAACGAACTAGAAAAGATTTTATACTACTTGCGAACTCGTATACTTGCGTGTATTATTAGCGCGTGTTTAGCGACTAACAAAAGTCATCGGCAAATGAGTAACAAAATCCATAATAATATTTCCCACTTCCAAATTGGAATATCTAGCTGCTGCAATAATCCACTAGGCCTCTGATGGTCTATCTTCACTTGTTGACATGTAAGACATTTTCCCATAAATTCTGCTATGTCTCCCTTCATTCCACTCCACCAAAAGTGTTTCTTCAAATCTCTATATATCTTAATGGAACCTGGATGAACAGAGAATGAAGAACTATGAGCCTCCTTCAAAATTTCCTCACGAATAATCGGGTCTACATGCACACACAATTTTCCACCCAACCATATCACACCTTCCTCATCAACACAAAAATATGTTTGCTTCCCACCTGCCACTTCGGATCTAATAGCTTCCAAAACTGTATCACTCTTCTGATCTTCCTTAACCCTTGAAAAAAGATTTAGTTCCATTTTCAAATTTCCAATGCTACCACTTGATCCTCTAACATACAACTCAACACCCAAGCGCTCCAAATCTGAAATATGGTGCGGCTGAGTAATGAGAGATGCAACACTCCCCAAGTTTTTCCTACTAAGAGCGTCTGCCACTACATTCGCTTTTCCTGGATGGTACTGAATATTAGCGTCATAATCCTTAAGAATTTCAAGCCACCTTCGCTGCCTCATGTTAAGCTCCTTCTGAGTAAAAATGTATTTGAGACTCTTGTGATCAGTAAAGATATCACAAGTATCCCCATACAAATAATGCCTCCAAATATTCAAAGCAAATACCACAGCAGCTAACTCCAAGTCATGGGTAGGATAGTTCACCTCATAAGGTTTAAGTTTCCTCGAGGCGTAAGAAATCACTTTGCCATGCTGCATAAGAACACACCCCAATCCTCTCTTAGAAGCATCACTGTAAACCTGAAAACCTCCACTCCCTGATGGCAACACAAGTATTGGAGCTGACACCAACCTCTTCTTCAACTCTTAAAAGCTCTTCTCACGATCATCATTCCACTCGAACTTAATTCTCTTCCTCATTAGCTGATTCAATGGCAAAGCTATGGAAGAGAAACATTCCATAAAACGCCTGTAGTAACCTGCCAAACCCAAGAACTCCTCAACTCCGTCGCATTGCTAGGTCGGGCCCAATTAGTAATAGCCTCGACTTTCGCAGGATCGAACTCAATGCCTCTACCAGATACAATATGCCCCAAGAATGCCACCTCCTCCAACCAGAATTCACACTTTGAAAATTTTACAAACAACTTCTTCTACCTCAAAATTTCAAGTACAGTATGTGAATGCTCCTCATGCTCTTCTCCGCTCCTAGAGTATATCAAGATATCATCGATGAAGACCACCACAAATGTATCCAAATAATCATGAAAAACCCGATTCATCAAATCCATAAATACCGCTGGTGCATTCGTCAACCCAAAGGACATCACGAGAAACTCATAATGACCATAACGAGTGTGAAATGCAGTCTTACGAATATCTTCATCCCTAACTCGTAACTGATGGTAACCTGATCTCAAATCTATCTCTGAGAAGTACCTTTCCCCTTGTAACTGATTAAACAGGTCATCAATGCGTGGCAGAGGATACCTGTTTCTGACAGTCACCTTATTCAACTCCCTATAGTTAATGCACAATCTCATGGAACCATCCTTCTTATTCACAAATAGCACAGGAGCGCCCCACGGAGACACACTTAGCCTGATAAATCCCCTATCCAACAACTCTTACAACTGCTCCTTCAATTTCTGCAACTCAAGTGGTGTCATCCGGTAAGGAGCCTTAGAAATTAGCTCGGCTCCTAGAACAAGTTCAATAGTAAACCCCACCTCTCTATATGGTGGCAAACCTGGTAGCTCATCGGGGAACACATCTTCAAACTCTCTCACAACTGGATAATCCTCGATCCGAGGTTCATCCTTTGATGTATCATTCACGAAAGCAAGGTAGACATCACAACCTTTAGACAATAATTTACTCGCCTTTAGAGCAGATTTTAATTTGACCTCCCCCTTCGGCTGAGACCCTTGGTATACAAATTCTAGTTTATCTACATCCCCAAAGATCACCATTTTTCCTTGACAATCAATTGTGGCATGATGTTCACTCAACCAATCCATGCCTAAGATAATATCAAAGTCATGCATATCCATCGGAAGCAAGTTAACCTTACAATTTCTATCTCCAACAACTATCGGGCACTCTTGATATACATCAGATATAATAACAAAATTCCCCATCATGGTAGTAATAATATGAGGATATAATAATGAAGATGCAACACCAAGATGATGAACAAACGATAAAGACACAACCAAATGGGTCGAACCAGTATCAAATAACACATAAGCATAACGTCTACCAACAAGAAGTATTCCTGAAACGGTACCTGAATTAGCTGCTTCCTGATTTGCAGTCAATGCAAACACTTTGGCTGTAGGATTCTGCTGACTGCCACTACCACCGTCAGCTCCTCCTCCACCAGTGTTGCGCGATACTGTACAATCCTTTCCCCTATAGGACATGCTACCACACAAGAAACAAGCCCCATTCTATCTATAACAAGCTCTACTTGGATGATGTCCACCACATGTAGCACGAGGAGCCACTAGAATCATATTGGGGTTTCCCCCATACACTGAGTAACGGCTCTGACCCTGTTGCCGATTTAGCCACTGCCTAGGCTGCTTCTGTCCTTGAAACTGCTGATTCTGATTTTGACCAACATACTGATTTCGACCATGGAATGACTGACCACCCGTATTCTGATTATGTCCGCGCCACTGTCCCTGCGGACCACTGTGACCTCCATACCACTGTTTACCCTGTGCAAAACCCTGATCATCCCTAGTCCTCTTACTACCACTGTTAGACATGGAAGTCCTGAAATCTATACGCTCTTCTCAACATTCTTTGCTGCATCAGCCACCTCTGCCACATTATCAAATTTAAAAGAAATTATGGAACCCCTCATATAAGACTTCAACCCCCATTTAAATTTATCAGCCTACTGTGCAGCAATCCCTGCAACTGTCCCAACAAATCCAGCCAACCTTATAAACCTCACCATATAATCAGTAATGCTCTCATCATGGTGCTGCATAATAGAATGAAACTCCCTCAAATAAGCCTCCCTATCAGCATTAGAGAAGTACTTCTCATAGAATACCTCCTTGAATCCCTGCCATTCCAAAGCTTCCGTATATTGCTCCCCTTTAGTACCTTTCACTCCTCTCCACCACCTCTGAGCACCCCCCCTTCAACTTATACACAGCTAACCTGACCTTCTGAATCTCATCACAACCCAGTGCATCAAAAATCTTCTCGAGATGAACGATCCAATTTTTAGCATCAATAGGAATCAGTGCTGAACTAAAAAAATCTATTTTTTGCTTCACAAACCTCTCCAACCATACAAACGGCTCCAACTGATGGCCCTGACTGTTCTGATTCTAATTCCCATTGCCATTTTGATTTTCTTGTCCATTCTGATTTTCCGCTCCATTCTGATTTCCTTTTTCATTCTGATTTCTCTCGCCATTCTGATTTTCTTGGTTTGCCAAAGCCTGTTGTACAGCTTGAGCCACTGCTCTATCATCTTAGTAAGCTGAGCGGGGTCAATATGAAAATGATCACGTCTTGGAGGCATCTACAATATAAGATAGGGAACAAATGAAGATTACGAGAATTAATATGATGAATCAATTACAAACATATTTCAAAATGATGAAGCATAATGAACTGATAAAGAGCAGAATGAAATGAAATTAAATAAAACACCCATCCTATCGTCTACCCAAACTCACAGGTCAACGTAAATAGGTTTTCTACAAGAAAGAACCTAAGCTCTGATGCCATCTCTGTAACACCCCCTTCTTTAAAATAAAAGGGGATATTACTTAAAATCCATAAACCTGCAAACAGAGCACTAATATATTTCTAACAATAATTAAACAGTCTAAAATCTCCAAAATAATATTAAATCTCCAAACTGTCTAAACCAATAATATAAATGTAGAGATCTCTAATTAAATAATTAAGTCTAGATAATGATAAAGTCTAAAATCCTAATCGATAAATGGGATAGCTCTCCATCACACAGGCCCAGATCCCCCTAAGCACCTGCCAGAAAAAGAATACGGCATGAGCCAAACGCCCAGTACGGATTTGAAATACAATTTATAAAACATAAAATCAGAAATGAATATTACACAACTTATAATAAAACAATAATTTTAAAAACAAGCATGGTCGAAACAACGAGGGGTTAGGATATTTCATACCGAGATCAGAACATATACAAATACACACATCATA
Organism: Apium graveolens; assembly: GCF_009905375.1. NCBI lineage: Eukaryota > Viridiplantae > Streptophyta > Magnoliopsida > Apiales > Apiaceae > Apium > Apium graveolens. The sequence goes on from NC_133652.1 coordinate 63,319,952, forward strand.
GGGTACTTAATACGTGCAACAGAATGGATAACGTGTACGGCATATACAACATCACCATAAATCAAAATCTGGGTGCATCCACGTATCCTGAATAAATATCAAATGGCCAAAAGCTCCTCCCAAGAGCTAACAGAAGGATACGTCGTGACCAATTACACTGTCACGAAAGTGTCATGCCACTGGTGCCGCAATGACATGGCTGTAGTACCCCTACATCTGGTTAACTCGGTATACCCTAAATCACACTAAGGGTCCAAATAAAAAATAATATTTTTCACAAAATTTAAAAATCACATGAGACAAATAATCCAGGTCTCCAAAACAGAGGGTCTCATAAATCAAATTTTAAAAATAATTTTCGGAAGTCAAAATAACCAAACAATATTGATGGAGCAAATAAATACGAAATTTAACAAATCAGAGATATTTAATTTCTAAGAAGAGGAGTATTGAATAAAAAGGGGACATAATCTGTACCTCAAAAATCACAAACTCTATTACTAAAGATATCCGCACACGATCCTCTAAGTTCCTGGCCCGCAATCTAATTACAGAAGTTATAATTTCTTATTTTTTTCCTACAAAATCTATTAAACCACAAGATATTTTCTTAATCAATAAAATATAATAAAATAATGACTATAAAAGCCGTACATGACAACACAGGAAGCTAGCATAGTTAGTTGGTGTACTAGATAACAACCTAACAACCTAAATGAATGTAATATAATAATAGCAACAATTCATATGTACCATATATTCTTATTATAATATTGTAATTTACAAACTTAGTTCGACCTTTGAGTTACAAGAACCTGACCAACACACTGCACCATAACAATTAATTAACAATAATATATGTATGTACGATTTAAACATTAACGTAAATATACTACTTTAGACTAACAAACAAATATCATACATATTAATTTTTCATAAATGTAATAACTCACGAAACATGTAGAGACCATAAACAAAGTAATATAAAACATGTCAAATAAAAATAAATATTTTCAGTAATATAATAGTAACTATTAAATATTAATGCGAGTTTAAAAAAAAAAACTGATCCTAATTGAGAATACATATACACATTAATATTATATCAAAACATCAAATTATAATCATTATAGTAAATTAATTAACAAAATAATGTATACCAAGATTAAATATTAGTAAATTATGAAGTAGTGCACCACTTTTGGTTTAGGCTACCTTGGAACAGGATAATTAGATGGAAAAGTCAATTAACGTTTATATAAGAAGAGTACCCTGCAAAACTAGAGTAGCATGCATTCAAAGGAAGAAAAAAAATATAGATAAACAAATATACCAATACATGTAATTATGGTACAAAGTAGAAATCAATTTTTACAAATATGAATCACATGGAACAATGTACATAAAAATAATAATATATTATAACTCACTTATCAACTGTCACCGATTAGCACTTCACTTGTATCTCTACCTCTCTGTTGCCTCTTCTTTCTACTGCTTTTCCTTCTCCCGTGGCGGACCACAATTATCTATCTTGTTTTAGGGTTTTAATAAAACATGTGTTTGGTTAAGAAGTGTGCCAATTATATATAAATTTTTATAACTCTTTTTTCTAATCTAATTACTTAATCAAAACAAATTCTTTTATAATTCTTATTCTGATTAAATCAAATTCTTCACTTATTATTATTATTATTATTATTATTATTATTATTATTATTATTATCATCATCTAAAATTACGGATATTACATAGGGCTTAACTTTAGGAGTAGAAATTATGAAAATGCATTTAATGCTCTTGTTATTCACCTTTTCTATAAATAGATGGTTTTGCAGAATGAAAAAAAATGCACCAAGCATCCTAATATATGCTCTCTATCTCCCTCCAATTATCATTCTTTCCCTCTCAGATTTATTAGCCCCTTCTAATATTATTAAAGCTAGTATATTACAACACGTTATCAGCACGAAGCCCTGCCGAAACTTAGAAGGTATAGTTTTAATTTAAATATACATATATATGAGTAGACGTGGTTACACCCTCTACATATAATTTAAATATATATATATGACCGAAATAGACGTGGTTATACCCTCTACTAATAATTTAAATATATATGGCCGGAACACCGCCGATTATTTTACGGTACCATTTAATTTTTGGTAATACCGAAGTATAGTGGGAACCTTAATTTATAATTTGCATAACTATCGGATAATAACTGTTAGGTCCCAATTGTTTGTAGAAGGGGGGGTTGAATGCAAACAATACCGTTTAATCGAATAAAATGCGGAATAAAAAGGTGAAACAAAATTCAAGTTAAATAAAACTTTTATTAAACTTGAAAGGTGTTACAACTACGGTATCGGTTACAAGGGATTAATCTCAAATCAATTATTACAAATCAAGAATAAATTCGACATGAACTTTTTCTATTTTTGCAATTAAAAGATCAAATGCTAAATGCGATTTGAGATTAAGTTCTAGGGATTTTAATCCGCTAGATTGTTACACAAGAACAAGATAAATAATTCTAGTGGATTGGATTTAACTTTACAATCTAGAATTTTGATCTTGAATAAAGCAGATGAAAAATGAAATGTTGTGCCTTTGTTTTCTGCTTTTTTCTCTTGACTTGTGTGTTCTGTATGTTGATGATGATGAAAATGATCTGCTTCTGTTGGTTTAAGTAAACAGATCACTCGAATTGAATCAGCATGACATTCGGTAAGACAATCCAAAATGAACTAGCAAGACAATCATTTGAGCTGATAGAACTTTCGGTAGGACAATTACTTGACTTGGAAAGACTATCGGTAGGACAATAGAATGACTTGGTAGAACTATCCAGAAAGACTTGGTAGGACTTTCGGTATGACAATCCAATTGTCATACCAGTTCAAATCTGATTTGCTGATTTTCTTTTTGAATATAAATCCAAAATCATTTCTGAAAAATGCATAATATTAATTCGGAATTAATTAACCAACTAATTCAATTAATCAATAAATTAATCTTTGCAGATTTAATTTATTCTCTTAATTAAATTAAATGACTTAATTAATTAATAGAGAATTAATACTACTCTTGAACAGCAACCATTCTTCTGAAAATCTTCTGAAAATCACTGTCAATTATGAATCAATTCCATCACTTCAATGTTGACACTCGATGTACTGTCTGGTTCATGAGTGACTAACTTGCGTGACGTTTCTTCAAGCCTTGACCTTGATACTCTTGATTTTCTTCAGATTAAATCCTTGTAATTAATTGATACCCTGACGAGATCTCTGTCACTTGATTAAATCCACAATCTTGATTTATATCACTGAGGCTTGATCAATTTCTTGAGCTTCTTCCAGTGAATTAAGTCTTCAAGTCTGTAGATGAATAATGTTTCTTAACCCTTTGACAGATGTTACTTTGTGAGATCTCTCTAATGATAGATCCACTATTTACTTATTACATTCTTATTTGAGTTGAGTTAAATCCTTGAATAAACGAATAGGCTATGACATATGCCTTTCAATCTCCCCCTATTTGCTTGTTAGACAATAACAACAAATACCTAGAGGATAACTCAACTAACAAATAAGAAAAAGATATAAACAGTAATGCAAAGTAAATAGCAGAAAAGTTCTGGATTATATTTAACATTTTCCAGATTCCAAAAGAAATTTACAAGTGAATACAAGATAGATGTTCCTCTAGCCTGAACATATAACTACATTAGACTATCTTGATTCATAAAGCTCTAATCATATTACATTGAGTTTTGAGCTAATTGACTTCAGTTGTCTTCTCTTCTGACTTCACCTTCTTCTAACTCTTGAAGCAACTCTTTGTCAAAGACACGATCCTTTTCTGAAGTGAAGCTTGCTGGTCTAACTGGTTGAACTCCAACTGACTTCAGCTTATTCTTGATCTGATTGTACCTTTTAATATTCTTTTCATAATAAGCTTGAATCAAATCAGCAGCTTGAGTCTTCAACATGGATGAGTATCCAGCAGTTCTTAAATGATGTTCCATCCAGACCAGATGCTTAGCTGAGTAGTCTTTAAGAGATTATACATCTAGCTGACAGATTTGAAGACAATCAGACTTAAAGAATCTCACCTGATGAGGATTGTTGACCACTTGAGGACTAGCCCTGCTGGCAAACTCTTTAAGCCTTTCTCGAAGAACTTCATTCAATTCTGAGCTTCTTTTTACCTTGTTGAGAAGAACCCAAATCTCTGACAAAGAACGATTCTCAAACAGATGAAGTGACACCTTAAAAGATCCTTCACTCTGACAATATACAAAAATGCTCATCTCATTTAGGGATCTATCAAAAGCAGCTGTGATCCCTGAGACTTAGTCTTGATAGCATTCATGTACATGTCATTGTTAGGATTTGAGATTTCCAGCTTGTCAAGAAGATGTAGGAACTGCCTATCATTGTTAGTGCTCAGTTGAGGCATATCAAGTACTCTCCTAGCTTCATCCCATTTTTCACCAATCTTCAGTCTGACATCTCTTCTCCTTTCTTGAGCCTTAATGTCATGAAGACGTTGCTTTTGAAGAGTTTTTGTTCTTTGAATGTCTTTCTTCATGTCAATGATGGGAGACCTTTTTGAGTTCAGCTTCTTTTCTTTTCATCTCTGACTGCTGCTGCTGAAACTCTTTCTCAAAGATAGGATCCACTGTAGCTTCCTCTTCCCATTCTCCAAAATTACTTTCCTCTTCAGCTTCAAATAAACCATCTTTATCTTCCAAGACTGGTTCAGTGGGAATGTCAAAAATATCAAAGTTATCCTGTTCTCCACTGTAGTAGACATCAGCAGCCTTTCCTTTATCTCCAGCAGAGGTATCTTTTTCTTTCCCCTTTCCACTACTCCCTTTCTTCTCCCCCTTAGTTGAGGGATCCTCTACGGACTTTCCCTTAGATCCTCTATGACCTCCATCACCTCCCGAGCTTGAGCCTCCACCAGACGGCCCTTCAAAGTAAGTCCTTTGTTCTTCATTGGGACAGTGAGAATTTTTGATCATGTAGTACAGGTACTTCATCCCTTCATTCAGATGTTCCATACCTGTCTCTATCTTCAGAAATCTGGAGGAATCCAGTGAATGATTCATTTCAACCAAATCTTCAAGAGAAGTCATCCTTGTATGTAGAGAGCAGAAGTTAGAAATGTCATCAGATGATAAAGTTGGAGTTTCCTGAATGGAATTGAGCTTTGGTGTGACAGTTTTCTTGAGATCTGAGATATCATTTCTTATGAGTGCCAGCTGATTGTTGACAGAGGTGGAAGAAGAAGACCGTTCAACCACTTGTGCTTTGAATGCTTGAGCCTCAGCTTGGCTTTTAGCAAGTTCTTGTTTTAGAGCAGCAATTTGAGCTAACAAGTTTTCAGTATCTGTGTCTGTGTGTGCTCTCACCTGAATTTCACTCGTGTCTGGTTCACTCACCTCACGTGCTTGTGTTTCTCTCAATATAATTGCTCGTGAGGAGTCTTCTTGTTGCTGTTCTTCTGTACCTGCAGTTAAAATCACCCTAGCCTCTTCAAGAGAGGTCAGTGGTGGTGCAATGGGAATTCGCGAGTCCCGATCCTCGGTCAAACCTATCATTTCATGTGAAATAGATGTCTGAATTGCTTCAGGGATAGATTGACCGAGTTGCCCTCCACTTTCTCCAGATAAATCTGCGAGTAGAGAATCCCGTGAGGGAGCCAGAGGTGTTTGATCTGGGAGGGGAGAAAATGACTCTATTAAAGGTGGCTGAGAGTCAGATTTTCCCTCAGAAGCATGTGACTGCTCTTCTGCCGTAACTATGGCAGGCACTGTAACAGACTCTATGTGCACTCCTCGCTCTGTGTCCTGAGTATCATCTGTGGATATGTATGGTTCCATTGTGAGTAATGGAATTGTGCTTGACTCAGTACAAGATGCCATGGCCCTATGGCGAATTTCAATAGATTCATCCTGTTGAAAGAATGTCTCTAGTAACTGTTCATCGGCCATTTCAAAGTCCATGTCCTGTTGGGAGGACAAGGATGGGCTTTCAGATGCCTCTGTATAAGTTCTTCTTTTCTTTGGAGGAGGCAGAGCTGAGGGTTCACTCACATTTAACAATGCACTACATCCTATTAATCTTCTGGGTAACATTTTAGACAGTGGGGGAGAGGTTGAGATAGGTTGTGACTCTGTGTTTGGCTCTATGACCTGGGATTGAAGCTGTGGTTCTACAACTTCGTGGTCAGTCCTATTCTTTCAACAGAAGTAGGAATGGAGTGAGAGTGAGGAATTACTACCTGTAATGGAAGAGCATCTGATGTTGGAGGAGCCCGGGTGGCTTGAACCACTGGAGGTTGAGGTTGTTGTTCATGACCGGGAAGATTGAAAATAGGTAAGGGAATATAAGTGGCCATAAAAGTAGATACAAGTACTGGAACTTGCATGAATTTGAAGGTTGTGTCTTGGCGGGTGTAAATCTTTTTGCTTACTGGAGGGGGTTCGGTTACTGCAGAGTTAGCAAAAAGGGCTTTGTGTTCAGGTGTGAGAAGATGATCTGCTATAAGCATGAGAAAACGAGCATAGTAACATGATACCCTACGATTTGTAGAATGATCACGTAAAGCAGAAGTGAGACGTCTCAAGAGAATGGGAAAAAGTAGTTTGCCAAAATTGATCCTTTGATTGAAAACAACCGCAAGACCAATATACTGCAGAGTGGAAGTGATGTTGTGAAAGTTGGATGTAGTGCAGTTGGCAAACACTTTAGAAAGTGTATCGAAGAAAATATCCCATTCAGACACCAAATTGGATTTAGAAAGTTTGGTTAAGTTGATCACCCCCTGATAGTGAATATCATGGAAAAAGTTTGTGATATCATTTTTAGAGGGTAAATTACAGAAATTGTCCAATGGAAAATTTAACGCTTGATTGACTACTGTTTCATTAACCACATACTGTGTGTTTGCCACGGTGAATGAAAAAGATTTTGAATCATCGGCCACAGTAGAGGTTGTGCAAATCAGTCTAAGCAGATCGACATTTAAAATCATATTTGATTTAATAGCAGAGCTAACAATCGAATGGTCATTTAAAAATCTAATCCAAGGCTTAAATTTTTCCACATCACATTTTTCCGGATTAAAATAACCAACCTGATTATGCGCGACAATTTGGAAATTGAGAGCCATTTAAAATAATAATAAGACACACACTTTCAGAATTTTAAGAATAATATTAAGAAAATTCGAATTAATTAAATTAATTTAATAATTCGAATTAAATTAATTATAATCGAAAAATTTAGACAGAAATGTATCTCGTTAAAATTCTTAACTCACAAACGCAGATTTGAAAAGCCAAAAGACACAAAACAGAAATTAAAATTTAAATCAAAAATACCCAAAATCAACAAACACAATGATTAAAAAAAAATTTTGAAAAACAATTTTGGCAGCACTCCTGTATGTATATATATGTAAGTATATATCACAGGAGTGATGATTTAGATTGCTGAGTAAAAACTCGAGCAAAGGAGATCAAAGGCAGTTGAATTTGTTTTTGATCGAAGAGTGAGAAGAGAAAAAAAAACTGTTGAAAATATTATTTTTTTTTGAAAAACTGTAGTGAATGAGTTATGAAACAAAACAAACAAAAAAAAAGTTAAGTAGTATAACTGGTATGACAATCGGATTGTCATACCGATTGTCACACCAGCTTAAAGACAGAAAATTAATTGAAATAAAATTAATAAACACTAAATATATATAACTGGTATGACAATCTGATAGTCATACCGATTGTCATACCAGTATAAAATAAACGGAAAATATTAATAAATAAGGTTTATAACTGGCAAGACAGTTGATAGTCATACCGATTGTCTTGCTAGTATAAAACTATACTGATAACAAAATAAAACACAATTATATACTGAAATGACTTTCAGCAAGACAATTTCAATTGTCTTGCCGATTGTCATTCTGGAAATAAAATAATTATAAGCAAAATTAGTATAACAGATTTATATATATATGTGTACTGAAATGATTTTCAGCAAGACAATTTTAATTGTCTTGCCGATTGTCATTCCAGTAGAAAGACAATTATATATTATTACAGAAAATATTTATAAAAACAAAGACAATATTTCAGAATTAATTATTTTTATTCCAAAAATAGATTTCTGTTGAATTTTAGCAAATAAAATTCATAGAAAAATATTTTTAGAGAAAATAAAAAATTCTGAGATATTTGAAGTTAACAAGTCGAGTAAATAAAACAGATAAGATAATATAAATTACATAGAATTAATCAAGAAATATGATAAAATGATAAAATAAATTTGCAAATGAATTTTTCATTTATGAAAAATTCATTTGTAAATTCATTCAAGAGCAGATTTCAGATATTAACTAAATTAATCACTAAAACTATTCAACATGCCCAATTTACCAACTAATCTGGTAAATGTGGATTCATCAAGTGGTTTAGTGAAAATATCTGCTATTTGATCTTCTGTTGGAACAAAAAATAGTTCAACAGTACCATTCATGACGTGCTCTCTAATAAAATGATACCTGATGTCAATGTGCTTTGTCCTTGAGTGCTGCACAGGGTTGTTGGTGATGGCTATTGCACTTGTATTGTCACATAAAATAGGAATTTTGTTTAATACAGAGCCATAGTCTCGTAGCTGGTTCCTAATCCACAAGATCTGAGCACAGCAGCTTCCAGCAGCAATATATTCAGCCTCGGCCGTTGAGTTGGAAACTGTTTGTTGTTTCTTGCTGTACCATGAGACTAGCCTGCTTCCTAGGAATTGACAACTCCCTGAGGTGCTTTTCCTATCAACAACACATCCTGCGTAATCTGAATCTGTATATCCAACAAGGTTAAAACCAGATTCTTTAGGGTACCAAATACCTAGATTTGGTGTTCCCTTAAGATATCTTAAGATTCGTTTAACAGCAACGAGATGAATATCTCTAGGATCCGCTTGGAACCTTGCACATAAGCATGTAGCATACATAATATCTGGTCTACTTGCAGTAAGATAGAGTAACGAGCCAATCATACCTCTGTAGCTTGTGACATCTACCTTAATGGAGTTTTCACATGGTCCAAGCTTGACAGCTGTAGTTGATGGAGTCCTTGCTGATGCAGAATCCTCTAGATTGTACTTTTTGAGGAGTTCCTTGAGATACTTGGATTGACAAATAAATGTTCCATCTAACCTTTGATTTACTTGTAATCCAAGAAAGAACTTCAGCTCTCCCATCATGCTCATTTCAAACTTGATGTGCATTAACTTAGCAAATCTCTTACAGAGATTATCATTAGTAGACCCAAATATTATATCATCCACATAGACTTGGACTAATATAGTATCATTCTTATGTTTTTTAGAAAAGAGAGTTTTGTCTATGACACCTCTAATAAAGCTATTTTCAATAAGAAATTCAGAGAGAGTGTCATACCATTTTCTTGGAGACTGTTTGAGCCCATAGATAGCCTTGAAAAGAAAGAAGACAAAATCCAAATGATCTGGATCTTCAAAACCAGGAGGTTGCTCTACATATACCTCTTCATCCAGCTTTCCATTCAGAAAGGCGCTCTTGACATCCATTTAATAAACTTTAAAGTTTGAGAATGCTGTGAATGCCAGAAATATCCTGATGGCCTCAAGTCTAGCCACTGGAGCATAGGTTTCATCATAATCAATGCCTTCAGCTTGAGAATACCCTTTTGCTACCAGTCTTGCCTTGTTTCTTGTAACCACACCATCTTCATCTAGTTTATTCCTGAATACCCACCTAGTACCAACAACTTTCTTGTGTGTAGGTCTAGGTACCAGTTTCCAGACTTGTTGACTTTCAAACTGATTGAGTTCATCTTGCATAGCAATCACCCAATCTGGATCAGTTAGTGCTTCTTCAATCTTCTTAGGTTCCATCTCAGAAAGAAATCCTGAGAACAGACACTCATTTTGAGTAGCACGTCTAGTTCTGACTCCAACATCTGGATCACCAATAATCAACTCAAAAGGATGAGCTTTATTCCAGACAGTCTGTCTTGGAAGATTTGATCTTGATGATTCGCCTTGAAATTCATTTGGATGTTGTGTCCTACTAGATGATCCTTCAGCATCTCCCCCTGAGTTGTTGCCATGATGACTTGAAGATTCTCCGTCAGTAGCAGTGGTATCTCCATTGTTGCCAAAGTTTCCATCACTATTACCTTGAGTATCATCATGATTAGCAGGTTCTTCACTAGCAACAACCTCAGGTTCTTGACCATGTTCTGATTCTGAATCTGACATATCATCAAACTTCAGTTTCTCAAAAGGATCTTCAGTTTGGATACTAGGGAGTTTAGTGTCATCAAATGTAACATTGACAATTTCAGTTACTTTGTGTTGATCAATGATATACACTCTGTATGATCTTCTTCCATATCCAACAAAAATACCCTCATATGCCTTTGCCTCGAATTTACCACGACGATCATCTCCATCCTTGAGCACGAAGCATCTGGCACCAAATACATGAAAGTATTTGATAGAAGGTTTCTGTTCATTCAAAATCTCATAAGGAGTTTTCATGAAGTCTTTGTTGATTAGAGTTCGATTCTGAGTATAACATGCAGTATTGACAGCTTCAGCCCAAAAGTACATTGGAAGACCTGATTCACTTAACATCGTTCTTGCAGCTTCAATCAATGTACGATTCTTCCTTTCTACTACTCCATTTTGCTGAGGGGTTCTAGGAGCTGAAAATTGTCTGGTAATCCCTTTCTCTGTACATAATCCATTGAGAAGTGAATTCTTGAATTCTGTTCCATTATCTGACCTTATTGCTCTAACAGGGACGTTAGAATCTAACTCAATCATCTTGATATGATCAATCACAACTTGTGGTGTTTCATCCTTAGAGTGAAGAAATAAAACCCACGTATACTTGGAATAGTCATCAACTATCACAAGACAGTAACACTTCTTTGACATCGAAAGGACATTAACTGGTCCAAATAAATCCATGTGCAATAATTGCAGAACACCAGTTATGGAAGATGTGTCAGTGCCTCTGTGACTTGCTTTCTTTGACTTCCCTTTCTGGCAAGCCTCACATAGTCCTTCTGGAGAGAATTCCAGCTGAGGCAGACCTCTTACCAATTCTCTTTTTACAAGAGAATTCATTATTTTGAAATTGAGATGAGAAAGTCTCTTGTGCCATAGCCAACTCTCATCTGACGATGCCTTTGCATAGAAGCAATTGACTTCAGGATTGCTTCCAGAGTTCATCTCAGCTACGAACAGATTTCCTTTCCGGATTCCCATTAAGGAGGGTTTTTCACTTTTCTTATGCAGAATCTGACACTTCATCTTGTCGAATAAAATATTGTAGCCGTTGTCACAGAACTGACTAATGCTAAGCAGATTGTGTTCAAGTCCCTGCACAACATACACATTTTCAATGATAACATTTCCAGCTAGCAAACAGCCATATCCCTTCGTTAAACCTTTGTTGTTATCTCCAAAGGTAACCACTGGGCCAGCTTTCTCAACCACATTTGATAGCAGGGCTCTATCTCCGGTCATATGTCTTGACGATCCGCTGTCAAGAATCCACACTACCGGTTGTACCTGTTTAATGCCCTGCAATACAAATGGATTAGACCTTCTTCGGAACCCAAGCTTGGCTGGGTCCGACATACTTGTAAAATTGGCCTTTATCAGGAAAAACAACATTCTTAATTTTAATATTCTCAACGTTCTCAATGACTGAACATTTGACCTTGTGAACAGCCTTGACAAATTTCTGTTTAGGCTTAGGCATAAATGTCTCCTTTCTAGCTTTAGGAGGACTAGCTTAGACCTATCATGCTTTCTATTATTCACATGCTGACGAGGAGTAGTCTTATCATTAGAAACATGCTTACCATTAAAATAAGCAAACATCAGATTAAAAGCACAAGACATACAATCAGGAACACCACATGCTTTATGAGAGGGATTAACAATAGGCAACTTATGCATGGTAGACATGGCATTTGTGTTATCCAACTCATGTGTGTCTGAGTTAGTCTCAGTTGCTTTCACAACCTTGACTGGAACTTTTGACACACTTGACTTGGAGATAGCTTTCTCATTAGCATTATCTTCAGCACGGATTTCTTCTTGAATAATAAATGAGGTCTCATCAAATGGTTCAGCAATTGATTCTTTATAGAGGGGTTCTTCAACACCCTTAAGCACATGTGGTACTTCCCTGCCTTTAGCACAGACATGAGGAGGGGAGTTTATGCCTAATTTTCCAATAGCAGCATTGTAATCATAACCTATACCAGATGTTTGATTAACAGCTTGCTTATTGTAAAACTCTTTGGACTTCGAACAAGAATTAAAGTAAGCTTTAACCTTAGCCTCAAGACCGGTGATCTTGTCTTTGAGAATAGTTTCAAGTTGTCTATAACAGTCAACTCTATTCTCTAGAAAAGATACTTGTTCTTTTAATTTATCTTGATTAATGTGCACAAGTCTTAATTCATTGACCTCTTTCTCAAGGTCTTTGATTTGTTGATTTAACAATTCATTATCACGACGAGCACAATCTAAGGAACCTCCTAGATGAGGAGTTTGCATCACTAGCCATGAGAGCAAGATTCCCAACTTCTTCATCTTCACTGTCAGTATCATCCCAGCTTCTTCCCTTTGCCAGGTAAGCCCTTTCAGATTTACTCTTTTGATTAGAATCGTAAGAGTTCTTCCTTGCTTGTTTTGGCTTCCTGCATTCTGTGGCAAAGTGTCCCAACTCATTACAGTTGAAGCATCGAATGGTGCTTCGATCAACCATCCCTGTTTTATACCCACCACTGCTGGTGTTAGAGGATGAAGATCCACCTTTCTGGAATCTGTTATAGTTGGACTTGTACTTGAACTTGGGATTCCTTTTGAATCTGACATTTGAGAATCTCTTGACAATCAGGGCCATTAACTCATCCTCCAATTGCTCCAGTTCTTCCAAGGAATAAAAATCATCTCCTGATTGATTTGTAGTAGGAGGATCAAATTCTGCTACTATCACATTATCTTCAACCTTGGAAGACTGTACCATTCTTTCTGACTGTTGAGATTATTGTTGATATTGTGGTTGTTGTTGTTGTTCATCAGCTACTAGAGCAGTAGACGTGTTGACCACTCTTCCTTTCCCGTAAACTTCCTTCTGCTGAATCTGCTCCAACTCATAAGTCTTTAACACACCATAGATCCTTTCCAAAGAAATCTCACTCAGATCTCTTGCTTCTCTTATGGCAGTGATTCTATGTTCGAGATGAGTTGGCAGTGTTAAAAGGAACTTTTTGTTGACCTCCCTGATGGAATAGTATTTACCATTAATGTTCAGGTTGTTGATCAATGCATTGTACCTCTCAAACACTTCAGTGATTCCTTCTCCTGGATTGGATTTAAAGTATTCATACTCAGAGGTTAGGATTTCTAACTTGTTCTCCCTAACTTCCTCTGTGCCTTCATTAATAATCTCAATAGTTTCCTAGATATGTTTGGAATCTTTACAATTCATCACATGTCTATTCATCAAGGGATTAAGGTAATCTACTAAAATTAATTGAAGGCTAGCATCCAGAGAGGCTTCTTCTATTTGAGCAGGAGAGAAATCCTCAGGATCTTTCACATAAGTTCTCGCTTTGGTGATCACCACATCATTTTCTATTACCTCTGGTTCAATAACCATAGGAATTTTTGGACCCTTCTTTAACACTTGCAAATATTTGGGATTAGCAACTTGTAAAAATAGTAGCATCTTCTTCTTCCACATAACATAATTTTATTTATCGAAAAGTGGAATTTTAACGGTTCCAACTTTTTGTGTAGTCATTATGAATTTTTTGAGTGAATAAAAAATTCAAGAAGTGAAAGAAACACAAAAGTCTAGGATCTAGATTTGTACGTTAATCAGAAGGCTCTGATACCAATTGTTAGGTCCCAATTGTTTGTAGAAGGGGGGGTTAAATGCAAACAATACCGTTTAATCGAATAAAATGCGGAATAAAAAGGTGAAACAAAATTCAAGTTAAATAAAACTTTTATTAAACTTGAAAGGTGTTACAACTACGGTATCGGTTACAAGGGATTAATCTCAAATCAATTATTATAAATCAAGAATAAATTTGACATGAACTTTTTCTATTTTTGCAATTAAAAGATCAAATGCTAAATGCGATTTGAGATTAAGTTCTAGGGATTTTAATCCGCTAAATTGTTACACAAGAACAAGATAAATAATTCTAGTGGATTGGATTTAACTTTACAATCTAGAATTTTGATCTTGAATAAAGCAGATGAAAAATGAAATGTCGTGCCTTTGTTTTCTGCTTTTTTCTCTTGACTTGTGTGTTCTGTATGTTGATGATGATGAAAATGATCTGCTTCTGTTGGTTTAAGTAAACAGATCACTCGAATTGAATCAGCATGACATTCGGCAAGACAATCCAAAATGAAATAGCAAGACAATCATTTGAGCTGATAGAACTTTCGGTAGGACAATTACTTGACTTGGAAAGACTATCGGTAGGACAATAGAATGACTTGGTAGAACTATCCAGAAAGACTTGGTAGGACTTTCGGTATGACAATCCAATTGTCATACCAGTTCAAATCTGATTTGCTGATTTTCTTTTTGAATATAAATCCAAAATCATTTCTGAAAAATGCATAATATTAATTCAGAATTAATTAACCAACTAATTCAATTAATCAATAAATTAATCTTTGCAGATTTAATTTATTCTCTTAATTAAATTAAATGACTTAATTAATTAATAGAGAATTAATACTACTCTTGAACAGCAACCATTCTTCTGAAAATCTTCTGAAAATCACTGTCAATTATGAATCAATTCCACCACTTCAATGTTGACACTCGATGTACTGTCTGGTTCATGAGTGACTAACTTGCGTGACGTTTCTTCAAGCCTTGACCTTGATACTCTTGATTTTCTTCAGATTAAATCCTTGTAATTAATTGATACCCTGACGAGATCTCTGTCACTTGATTAAATCCACAATCTTGATTTATATCACTGAGGCTTGATCAATTTCTTGAGCTTCTTCCAGTGAATTAAGTCTTCAAGTATGTAGATGAATAATGTTTCTTAACCCTTTGACAGATGTTACTTTGTGAGATCTCTCTGATGATAGATCCACTATTTACTTATTACATTCTTATTTGAGTTGAGTTAAATCCTCGAATAAACGAATAGGCTATGACATATGCCTTTTAATAACTTTTTTCCAATAACTAATTATGTAGGATTTTCCGCTTTATTTTATTATTGGTTGGAGATAAACTGCATATGCAGACGTCCGTATGGCGGGTGAAAATCCATTTGTCATTTTATATATAGATCTGTTTATAATATCAATGATAATAATGATATATACATTGATTATTGTGTACTTGTTAACGCACCCGATTAACTAGGATTTTATGTAATATTTACATTGATGAATTAAAATTTAATAATTTTCATGTTAATTCAGATTTAGTATGACAAATATTACAAGATTGTCATTCGTTGCCTTGGACATTTCTGGCGATAATTATTTATCATGGGTACAAGATGTAAAGTTACATTTGGGTTCAAAGAAATTAAGCGATACAATAAAGTAGAAAATAAATCCACGGCTGAAGAAAACTTTACCTCTATAATTTTTCTCCGACACCACATGCATGAAAATTTAAAATCTGAGTAATTGGAAGTCGAGGATCCCTTTATTTTATGGGAAAATCTAAAGGATAGGTTCAATCACCAGAAACTAGTTTATCTACCTGCAGCTGAAAATGATTAGGCTAATTTATGACTTCAGGATTTTAAGAGTGTCCGAGCATATAGCTCTGCTTTGTTCAAAAAAAGTTCTAGGCTTATTATGTGTGGTGAGAAAGTTACAAAAAAGGAAAATTGATAAAACACTATCAACTTTTCACCCCAACAATATCAACTTAGCAGAGATGTACAGGGAGCGCAAATTTACTAAGTTCGGGGATCTTCTATCAACTTTCCTCGTTGCTGAACAGAATCATGAGTTGGTGATTAAGAATCATCAATCCCGTCCAACAGGATCTGCCCCATTACCTAAGTAAATAATATGTCATTCCAGCAGAATGTACGTGGAAAAGGGTATAAAGGTGGACGGGGCTAAGGGCGGTACCATGGACGAGGTCGGAGCCACGGGCATTTTCGTCCATATAACAACTCTGGTCACCGGAAGTGGCAATCTGAATCACAGAGTAAAAGAAAGGCACCACGAGGAGGAAAAACTAAAATGTTTGCTATAAGTGCGGCATGGATGGGCACTGGACGCGTAATTGTCATGCCCCAGATCATCTTGTTAAGCTATACCAATCTTCTCAAAAATCAAAAGAGAAAATGGTAGAAATAAATTTCGCCAACAATAACAAAGATGATTTTCCGAGAATCACAACTGGAGGAATAATCATTAATGGTCCGAATGAACCTAGCGAAACTCCCATATGAGAAGCTGAAGATTAGTTTCATATATTTACTATAGTAGTATGTATTGTGTGCTTTATTTTATTTGAACTATGTAGTGTGTTATGTTCTTATCAAATAAATTATGTTTCTTAATTATATACAGAATGGATTATGAAGATATATGCATTGATGATTGTGTTACAACTCATACGATTATACAGAACCGAAAATATTTTACCCAAATAACCAAAACCGAAGCTCAAGTCGGAATGATTTTCGGCGTATCTAATATAATCGAAGGTTTTGGAAAAGTTAGTTTCGTCATACCTAGTGGTACCCACATACACATTCCAAATGCATTATATTCTAGTAAGTCTACTATAAATCTTCTTAGTTTTAAGATATTCGACTCAAAAATTTTCCCATCGAAACTACCTCTGAGGCTAATAGAGAATATCTTCTTATTACTTCCGCTAATCCTAGCAACAAGAAAATCTTAGAAAATTTTTACTCACTTTCCTCAGGATTATATATGATAAAAATTAGAACTATTGAGTCGCACAATGTCATTGCTTCCAAACTCATAGATCCAAAATCTTTTACATTTTGGCATGAAAGATTAGATCATCCTGGCGTCTCTATGATGCGTCGTATTATAGAGAATTCTATTGGTCATCCTCTTAAAGATTTTAAAGTTCTTTCAAACAATGACCTTCCATGTTCAACATGTTCTTTAGGAAAACTGATTACTCGATCATCCCCTACTAAAGTTCAGCTTGAAAGCCCAACTTTTCTAGAAAGGATCCAAGGCGACATATGTGGACCTATACACCCATCATCTGGCCCATTTAGGTACTTCATGGTATTAATCGATGCCTCAACTAGATGGTCTCATGTTTGTCTTCTCTCAACTCGTAATGATGTTTTTGCAAAATTACTGGCCCAAATAATCAAATTACGATCTCAATTCCCAGATCATTGCATCAAGTCAATTCGTTTAGATAATGCCAGTGAATTCACATCTGCAACTTTTATCAACTATTGCATGTCTATAGAAATCTCAGTTGAACACCCAGTTCCTCATGTACATACACAAAATGGGTTAGCCGAGTCCTTTATCAAAAGACTCCAACTTATTGCAAGACCACTATTTTTAAAAGCAAAATTATCTACATCTATATGGGGTCACACAATACTTCATGCTGCTAATATTATTAGGATTAGACCAACTTCCTACAACCAACATTCTCCGCTACAACTGGTACTTGGTCAAGTTCCTAATATTTCTCACTTCAAAATTTTTGGAAGTGCTGTATATGTACCGATTGCTCCACCACAAAGATCGAAGATGGGAGCTCAAAGAAGAATAGGTATCTACGTTGGTTTTGATTCCACATATATAATTAGATATCTGGAGCCTCTAACCAGAGACTTATTTATCACAAGATATGCAAATTGTCATTTTGACGAGTCTATGTTTCCTCCCTTAGGGGGAGATTAACATTCAAATAAAGTTAATCCTGACATAACATGGAATGTATCGGGATTATATTTTCTAGATCCACGTACTGGTCAATGCGAACTTGAAGTTAAAAGAATTATTCATATACAAAATATCGCAAACCAAATGCCTGATGCATTTAACGATTCTAGAAATATAACTAAATCTCGTATACCTGCAGTTTATACTCCAGCTAGAATAGATATACCAATTCAAAAATCAGATACAAAAGAATTAGTTATAGAATCAAAGCCACGCCTGAAGCGTGGTAGACTGGCCGGTGCTAAAGATGTTGTACCACGAAAAAGAAAAATAAAAAAAATTGCCCCTGAAGTGGCACATGCTCCAGAAGAAGCAAATACCCCTGAAGTGGTATTATCTCCTGAAGAGATTCCAGTCCCCGAAGATACGTGATTAAATAATCATGAAATTTCAATAAATTATATGCATGATATGAAATTATGGGATCGAAGTAAAGCCATAATCGATGATATATTTGTGTATTCTGCGGCATTAGATGTCGACATAAATTGTGATCCAGAACCACAAAGTGTAGATGAATGTCGTCGAAGAAAAGACTGGCCAAAATGGAAAGACGCAATCCAAACATAATTAAATTCATTGCGTAAAAGAGAAGTATTTGGACTTATTGTCCAAATACCAATTGGTGTGAACCCTGTTGGGAATAAATGGGCATTCATAAGAAAACAAAATGAAAAGAATGAAATTATGAGATATAAAGCCCGACTTGTAGCACAAGGGTTTTCTCAAAGGCCTGACATTGATTATCAAGAGACATACTCACCAGTGATGGATGGAATTACCTTTCGTTTTATATTAGGAATGACATGTAAAGAAAATTTGAAAACACATCTTATGGACGTCGTTATTACATACCTATATGGTTTACTTGATAGTGAATTTTTTTATGAAAATCCTAGAAGGGTTAAAAATGGATGAGTTCAAGAAAACTCATCATATATACTCCATTAAACTTCAACGATCATTGTCTGGACTGAAACAGTCTGGTCGTATGTGGCATAACAGACTTAGTCATTATTTATAAAAAAAAATGAGTATATTAGTAACCAAATTTCTCCATGTTATCAAAAAATCACAATCTGGTTTTGTGATTATCGCTGTATATGTCAATGATTTAAACCTTGTAGGAACAGCTACAGAGGTTGATGAAGCTGTCATATACCTAAAGACAGAGTTTGAAATGAAAGATCTTGGAAGGACAAAATATTGCCTTTGTATACAAGTCGAGCACTTGTCATCAGGAATTTTCCTCCACCAATCTACATATACAGAAAAGGTTTTGAACAGATTTTACATGGATAAATCTCATCCATTGACTACTCTAATGGTGGTTAGATCTTTAGAGCCTGATAAAGAACCATTTCGACCATGAGAAGATGATGAAGAAGTTCTCGGTCTTGAAATCCCATATCTTGAAACAATTGGTGCACTTATGTACCTTGCAAATAATACAAGGTCAGATATTGCATTTGCTGTGAATTTATTGGCTAGATTTAGCTTTACTTCGATGGACATGCATTGGAATGGGATCAAGCATATATTTCGTTATCTTCGTGGAACAATTGATTTTGGGTTATTCTTCCCGAAAAACTCAACATCTCAGTTGATTGGATATGCAGACGCTGGATATTTGTCAGATCCTCATTTTGGCAAAACACAAACTTGATATGTGTTTACATATTGTGGTACATCCATTTCCTGGAAATCTGCGAAGCAAACTACATTGGCAACCTCAACAAATCACTCATAACTCGTTGCGATTCATAAAACCAGTAGAGAATGTGTTTGGTTGCGGTCTATCATCAAGAATATTCGGGAATCATGTGGATTACCAGACATCACTAGAAGTCCTACCGTTATGTTTGAGGATAACACTGCATGCATTGATCAACTTAAGGAAGGATATATTAAAGGAGACATGACGAATCACATTTCACCAAGACTCTTCTACACTCATGAGTTTCAAAAGAATGGTGAAATTGATGTACAACAAATTCGGTCATGTGACCTTGTTGATTTATTCACGAAATCATTACCGAATTCAACATTTGAGAAATTACGATAGAACATTGGAATGCGTCGACTCAAGAATTTGTTTAAACAAAATTCAGAGAATGATTAGTTTTTCCAAGGGGAGATTATACTCTTTTTCCTTTATCAAGTTTTTATCCCACTGAATTTTTCTTTGACAAGGTTTTAACGAGGCAGTCTATGATCCATACCACAATGACAATCAAAGGGGAGTGTTATGAATTGATTTGCCATATGGTCAAATATTGTAATAGTAGGGCTAAACTTTAGGAGTAGAAATTATGAAAATGCGTTTAATGCTCTTATTCTTCACCTTGCCTATAAATAGATGACTTTGCAGAATTAAAAAAATGCACTAAGCATCCTAATATATACTCTCTATCTCCCTCCGATTATCATTCTTTTCCTCTAAGATTTAGTAGGCCCTTCTAACATTATTAAAACTAGTATATTACAACAATTATCATATTTTTCATTTTCGACACGATTTCTATTACATTTCAATTTGTGGGGTCAAATGCTGCCACTTTTGGTCCACTTCTGATGAAGACTAATATGGTCCTATATCCAATGGACAAAGACAAGGGCATATCTGTAATTATGATGCTTGGGGGGGGGGCTCAAATGTAATTAAGAGAAAGCAAAAGACTTTCTTCACAAAATCAAATGACATCAGAAACTCCATCAGCAGAAGAGTCTTGAAATTCTTTTTCAGCACCCCCACCAAGAAACATACAAAATACATCTCTATTAAATATAGATAGATATATCAACTGTATCTATAATCTACTGTTGTAACT
The DNA here is from genome assembly GCF_009905375.1 of Apium graveolens. NCBI lineage: Eukaryota > Viridiplantae > Streptophyta > Magnoliopsida > Apiales > Apiaceae > Apium > Apium graveolens. The sequence goes on from NC_133652.1 coordinate 63,340,836, forward strand.
ATATTGTTTTACTGTCTCATATTCCCTTTTGCAAATCCATCTGTATTTATAAATTCCCATCAAGCTTTTGCCTTTTGTATTCTGTATTAATAAATAAATAGAGTTAGATTCTTGATCCTTTTTTAGTTATTCTTGTATATCTTATTGAAAAGGGGGTGTTTTTTAAGGATCTGGGTGTTCATTTTCAGGGCTTGTCTTGGATTTTGGACTAGCCCAGTATGTCTCAGACTAATTGGGAAGCTGATAAAATGTGAGTTCCTCTTTTCTTAACTTGCATTTTCATAATTTATTTAGCTTTTTTCTTCAAGATTCTTGTTTGATTTATGTATGGCTTTGCAGTTTAATTTTAGTATTGGGTTTAAGGGAGGGAGAGAGAGAAGGGGGGAAGAGGGAGAGGGGAGAGAGGGAGAGAGAGAGAGAGGAAGGGAGAAAGAGAGAGAGAGAGACGGAGAGAGAGGGGGAGAGAGGGAGATGGAGAGGGGAGAAAGAGAGAGGGAGAGAGAGAGAGAGATTATAAGTTCTCTGTCTGTTCTAGGTTTAAAAATTTTGGTTTCTTAACTAATTGTCTTTTGAATTTTGTTTCTAATTGAATTGTATGACTCTTGGTAACTGTTATTAATTTTAATGGGGATAAAAATATCTATCTTTGTTCATTCTTGCTTTAAGTAACTTAGATTTTGGAATTTTTTTTAGAGTTTGGTTTGGAAGATTATGTTGTAACTGGGAAGTTATGAACTTTCTTTTAGCCATACTTTTAAGTTATTGGATTTTGCAAAGTTTCAATCATTCTTATTTTTAAGTGGCAAGACATTTTATATGATTTACAGGCTGGATGTTTACATCCATGATTATTTGGTTAAGAGGGATTTAAAGGCTTCTGCGCAGGCCTTTCAAGCAGAAGGGAAAGTATCATCTGACCCTGTTGGTAAGACTTCTACGAGTGTTCATAAGGGAAATTATGATATGATCCTTTTAATAATGCTTACATTATCGATCTTTTTCTCTACTAAATTTCGGGTTGGTCGATTTCAGCTATCGATGCACCCGGTGGTTTTCTCTTTGAGTGGTGGTCAGTCTTTTGGGATATATTTATCGCTAGAACTAATGAGAAACACTCAGAAGTTGCTGCCTCTTACATTGAGGTTGGTCAGAACTCAGAATCTAATGTTTGTTATTAATTTCTCTATCTGTGCTTGTTCTCTTTATGCCACATTTTATCGAATTAAAGTTTTAATTTGGATCCCCACACTGAGTTCTTTTTTCATTCTATTTTCTCAAAAAAATTAGCAAGTGAACTTGCCATTAATTTCTGATCTTCTAATTTTCTTAAAGATACGTAGCCTCATTGGTTTAAAAGACTGTATGCAGGAAAGTATGTTAGAAACAATGATAAAAAGGTAAAAACGATGAACTCGAGTGGGTTAACCATGTAAAATCCACTACCCGAAGGGTTTCCCAACCGCGGAAGGGAGAAAGAGACCCAATTCAATTTTCAGTATTCCAATAGTCGAGTCTTACTTAATGTGTAGGGATTACATGACTTATATAGGGAATAGAAACCCTAAAACACAACCTAGTGGACTAAGGCCCGTAATCAATTGAGCTTTATTAAAAATAAGTTACTTATTTAATTAATTCCTAGCCCTACATATAAGATACTAGTAATAGAGCACACATTTCTCTACTAAATTTAAGTAAAACATATTTTCATTCTCGTTTCTCCTTAAAATTTGACAAATTATCTTTCCACTAAGAAATACTTCTGTCAACTGACTAAATTGTTGGTGCCATCTTTTATTTTATATATTAGTTCTTTGCATGTTGACTATACTTTTATTGCCTAATTTTGTTCAAGTATGTTGTTAATCAAGTTCATTTGTGTATGATACCGATATATTAGCTTTAAGTTTATTGAAATCATCATTAAATACTTCGACTCTATGAAAAGTGTAGAAAAGTGACAACCGCCTTGTAAGGGATTCATCAACCGTGACTCTAATAACGGCTTTAATAAACTGGAAACCATTTCTCTTATTGTTAGTCACAAGATGAATTCGTATAGAGCTTCCCATCTATTTACTTACAGAATTATAAGATGTCGAACTTCTTATCCTGCAATTCTATATATGCATGGTACTTAGGGCTGTAACTCGTGTCAAGCTGTTCGCGAGTAGGTTGAGCTCAAACCTATTTATCATGCTTGGCTCGGTTCAACTCGAGCTTGTTTATGAGTCATGCTCGAACCTCGTTAACAAGCCGAGTCAAGTATGTGCCGAACTCCCCCAAGACTCGGCACTTGAGTTGAGTCAATTCGGACTCGTTATAATTACATATGAATTACCAAACTTATAATCATGATTTATAAAAGAAATTAAATTCAATTTTAATTTATTTAATAGATTTGTTAATAAAAAAGGAACATGATCACCCATAGAAGATGAACGGGTAAGCAAGTTTCAGATTCTTACTTCATTCTCTTGATGTCTCAAATTCATCAGAGCAATGACATCATCACTCCAACTAGGTTAGCTTCGCGGGGTTGGTTTAATCTAGTTTAACTAGATTGCTCCCATATTTTGTACATGCATAGGCCAGAAACTTCCTGAGTAGTTTACTGACGCAACGCCATGGATTTAGTTGATTTGAATTCAAGTTGGGTAGGCGGTGTCTAAAATATCTTGATGGTTTTTGCCTCCATGGCACTATCTTTTGTCTAATCTATTACGTTCATCATAGTTTCTGATGAACATTCCTGATAAACAACTTGTGCGGCGTCCTAGTTTTTAATCATATACTTTGCCGGTGAATTGATATATTCAATATATAGTGTATGGGTTGGAGGAGATGGGGGTTGTTTGTTGCCGTAAATGCATTTTTCAGTCTAAAGAATAAGGAGACAAATAGTTAGTACATTATCACAATCAAAATGGAATACAACTGTACCGCAAAGAAACCGCTTCCACCACATTAAGTTCAATAATTTTATCATTGTTCATTAATGATATTGGGGAACTTTTACAACCCTTCTGCAGAAAATTAATCCAAAAATTCATAACATTGAGTATTCCTAGCAAAATGTCTTTGGTCTATGTTTTGTATTTAAAAAAATGGCAGACAGCAAATTTTTGTTGCCACTTCTGTCTGCTGCAGAAAATGATACTGTGTGTGCAAGTGATTTTGAATATACCACATTGGTCTTAGATGTTTTGAATATAGACTCAGGTGATTAAAGCAAGAGAGCAGCAACAACAGCAGCAACCGCAACAATCTCAACACCCTCAACACCAGCAATTACAGATGCAGCAAATGTTGTTGCAGAGGCATGTTCAGCAGGCTCAGCAGCAGCAGCAGCAGCAACAACAGCAGCAGCAGCAGCAGCAGCAACAACAGCAGCAGCAGCAGCAACAGCAACAACAGCAGCAAGCGCAACAACAGCAGCAGCGTAGAGATGGTTCGCATATCTTGAATGGCACAAGTAATGGGATTGTTGGAAATGATCCACTTATGAGACAAAACTCGGGAACTGCTAATGTCATGGCTGCAAAGCTGTACGAGGAAAGATTGAAAGTGCCACTTCAGAGGGACTCTTTAGACGATGCATCTATGAAGGTATAAGCTCAATGTTCTCCAAATATCATAACTACTTCACAGTATTGTGTCCTCTTCAGCCATTCTGGTTTTTAACTATGTAATTCTTACAGCAAAGGTTTGGCGAAAATGTGGGCCAGCATATGGATTCCAATCACGCATCAATACTGAAGTCAGCAGCTTCGGCTGGTCAGCCTTCCGGGTATTTTCTTTATGAGTTTTTGTTTCATATTTTATTGCCTTGTTGAGGGAGGTTCAACAAAATAACTTTCTTCCTAGACTTAAAAAACGAGGAATTTGTTTTTTTTCTGGTTTATAGTAAAGGGTATAAATTGGCATGACAAATCAAAGACTTTCTTCGTGATTGTAGTTGTTCCTGCCATTTTAGGAAACACAACCTGAGCTCATTCAGTTTCCTCTAGTATTTGTGGAGCTTTATATATCCTCTGTGTAAACACTTCCTTTTTGGTTTTCCTGCCTGCAAATGCAAAAGCTTTGCTTGGTGAACAAACTATTTTGAAACTATAGGACTGCATTTAGTCCCTTCTATTATCAGGCGTAACTTCTAAATTCTCAGGCAAATGCTGCACAGTACAGCTGGTGGTATGTCCCCACAAGTTCAAGCTCGGAACCAGCAACTTCCAGGATCGACACCAGTTAGTCCTGCATTTTCTTGTCTCCTACTTCTCTTTCAATTTACGACACATCTTAATAATCCTTTTGGATTATAGGACATAAAGACTGAAATGAATCCAATTCTGAATCCGAGAACAGCAGGTCCAGAAGGATCACTGATGGGAATTCCTGGTAAATTAGCTTTGACCAATCTCTATATCATCTATCTGTCCTATGAATTCGAAACTTGGGCGGTTTTCAGATAATTTTGGACAAAATCACTAAAAATAATCTCTAGTCAGGGTCTTTTTTTTGGTCAATATGCGTGACATCATAGCTTGAAATGAAACATATTCAATGCAGGATCAAATCATGGTGGCAGTAATTTGACTCTAAAAGGATGGCCTCTCACTGTAAGTGCTTATGCATGACTATATATTCATTCAACTTAAGCTTTACACCCTTTTAAGGTGTTTCAAATTGAAAGGTTTAAAAAATTTCTCTTCCTACAAGCTTCGAGTAGAATGTCATGTATCTTTTAGATTGGCCTTTTTCTGTTCCATATTTTTTCTTTCCCCATTGTCTGTCCCAAATTTTCTTGAAGTGTTAAGTACACTACATAAGAGAAAAATAATACATGGATAGTTAGTGTTGATACAAACATGATTGTAATCAATAATAGTTGGAGCAGAGTTACTTAGAAGAACAAAACGATGGTGCAAAGTTTGTTTTTCCATGGACATGATATATGAGATGTGAGGGAAGGGTAATACCATCTTTATGAGCATATGAAATGTTTTGCAACTACAAGTGACTACAGCAAAGTTTTGCTTTAATGAAATAATTGAAGTATCATGAAATACACTAAAGCTTGTGATGGTTGGATTTGTTACTGTTTTTACTAGTTTTCACCTTCCAAATTTTTAGTCGATTTTAATGTACCCAAGGTAACAGTCTGTCTATTTAACTAATGCTCTCCTGTCTTTTGCATTTTCACGTTAGCGGTTTAAGTATATAGCTTACAGAACTATTGATCCGTGGTTAAATATATATTTTTCTCTTCACATGAAATCAGGTAGTTGCAATTCGTATCTGTGGTAATGTTGCGGTGGTCAATTTAATCTCTCACAAAGTTTTGCTCTAAAATGTTTCTGGATTTAATTTTGTGTGTCAGTGTGCATATTTCACTTACTGTTTATCTATGCTTCATATATTAGGGTCTTGATCAGCTTCGATCTGGACTTATCCAGCAGCAGAAGTCGTTTATGCCGGGTTCTCAGCCATTTCATCAACTTCAGATGTTAACACCACAGCATCAGCAACAGCTAATGCTAGCACAGCAAAATTTGACTTCACCGTCTTCCAATGATGTAGAGAGCCGAAGGCTGAGAATGCTTTTGAACAGCCGAAACATGAGTATGGGGAAGGATGGTCTGTCAAATTCGGCTGGTGATGTAGTTCCAAATGTTGGATCACCTTTGCAGCACCCTGCCTTGCCCCGTGGGGATCCAGATATTTTACTAAAGGTGTGTTCCATTTCTCTCACCTGCATATCTGCTCGTTTTCCTAGTTCTAGTTGTTTCTTACATTATGTCATCTCATATAAATTTTTTTAATTCCTGAGAGTTTTGTGTGTAGCTGAAAATGGCACAGCAGTTACAACAGCAGCAGCAACAACAGCAGAACACTAACCTGCAGCAACTTCAGCAGCATGCTCTTTCAGGACAGCAGACTCAGAGTGCAACTCATAGTCTTCAGCAGGATAAACTTGTGGGTCATGGTAGTATAACCGGAGACGGTAGCTTGTCAAATTCCTTTCGGGGAAATGATCAGGTTTGATTTTTTTTCTAGGATAGAATTAATAAATAAATATATATATATATTTCATGGTCAAGTGGAAGGGTGATTCCATTGCAGACTGGTAGTTTAGGAAATTACTGTTTATCCTTCATCTTTTTGGAAGTTCCAAAATTCACTTTGACCCACCAATGTTGGTAATATATTTATAGGAGCCTTACATGGTTCTAACTTTATTACTTCACGTTTCACCTGTATAGTCGCATAATTCCTTAGCATGGTTTGTAATGCACCTCCCTTTTAAAAATCAGAATGGAAGAAAGAGAAAGCAGCCAGTATCATCATCTGGACCTGCTAATAGCACAGGAACTGCAAATACAACAGGGCCCTCTCCAGGTTCAGCACCCTCAACTCCTTCAACACATACTCCAGGAGATGTGATTTCGATGCCCCCTCTGCCGCATAATGGCAGTTCATCAAAGCCTTTAATGATGTTTGGAACTGATGGTCCTAACTCTCTTGCATCGCCATCTGCTCAGTTGGTAGGTGGAGTTTCTAGGTCCTGCAGTGTGAAACGTTTTTAATTCTCCAAAATTCTTATGACAGTTATAATTTGGCAGTGGGATGATAAAGATTTAGTGCCAGCTGATATGGATCGGTTTGTGGAAGATGGATCTCTTGATGATAATGTAGAGTCTTTTCTATCTCACAATGATACAGATCCAATAGATGCAGTTGGTCGCTGTATGGATGTGAGCAAAGGTTAGAGTCTGCGTGCTTGAGGAATTGAATTCAGTGATTATTAATATTTCGAATTTCATATTTATTGTTTTCACAACTTCAGATATGGTATTCAAGATTTTGTTGCATCTTTTTCCGACTTCTTATGTAATTTTTTTATAGATATTTCTATCACAAGTGTTACTGATCTGTAAGTCTGCTTCTGCATAATTTATAATCATGCTGTCCGTGTCCAAGTAATTTAAGTTGCTTCTTGGCAGATATGAAACTGTATATCACCTTTTTCTTAACTACGGCTTTTCATTGAGATTCAATATCAACCAAATCTATTCAAACTAATGATAGCCCAAGTATGCCTCACTCAAAAGAAGGTTTTGGCGAGGTTTAGACCTATGCATACCTTATCCCAGCTCGGAGTACATATTTTTTTTTCCCGTGAGGAATCCTTTTTAGGAAAAAGTAATATTGCAAAGTTTTGAGACATCAAAATTCTTGAAATTTATTTGAAGCTGCAAGAAGTCATTGAAAGTCAAAAGATAGTGTGAATAGCAGGATAAAAAATATGCTGGGCAATGAAGGCGTGCAGTAAAAACGTGAATTATATAAAAAGACATGGCAATAAATTGTAGGTATTCTATCTACATGTCCAATCAACACCGCCTATTTCTTAAGCCTTGAGACTGCTATCATATTTGGGAACTCCAGAGTCCAATCCCAGCCAACCCTATACCCTCAACCCTGGTGGAAATTCTACAAGAACTCAGTTGCTATATTGTAGTGTCTCTCTCACTAATTAGTGGTTCTGTCCTCAGAGAGGGAGGTGCCTCTTGCTTGGCAGGTTTATGACACTATGCTCCCACGTCCTCTGTGGCCCGTGTCCCCTATATAACTGAAAGACCTTGATGTTGACCAAGTTGTACCCTTGGACTTTTGGATGGACACAAGAAACAAATCTGGAATTACCAATCTTATAAATTGTCATTACTCATCAGGTGGAAATGTGTTACAATGGTTTTATTTGTGACTCAATTTTAGGATTCACCTTTTCTGAAGTTAGCTCTGTTCGTGCTAGTACCAGCAAAGTAGTTTGTTGTCACTTCTCATCAGATGGTAAGCTGCTCGCCAGTGGTGGTCATGATAAAAAGGTGTGTATTATGTAATGCTACATTTGAAGTTAAGCCTTTAATTAGCAAAAAAATGAGCTTTTAAGGGAATGATTTTTGTCTCTGGAGCCTTTTGCAGTGTGCTATTTGGAAATTGGATCTTTATACAAATATCATGTTGACTACAACTATTTTTAATCATGTGATACAGGCCGTATTGTGGCATGCAGATTCTCTGAAGCCGAAATCAACACTTGAAGAGCATTCTGCATTAATTACGGATGTTCGTTTCAGTCCAAGCATGCCACGTCTTGCAACATCTTCTTTCGATAAAACTGTCAGGGTTTGGGATGCTGACAATGTAAGTATACTTTACTAAGATCCGCATTTATAATTAAAGTACACTCTACTTTTTAAGTCATACTAGTATATTTGTAACTTGAAATCTTTTTCATATTAGTGCCTGTGGAAATAAATTAATTAAAATAATTTATTTTTTTACTTAAAAAAAATTTAGATAGCATAAAAACATGCATACTCCCTGTATTGTAGTTATGACGAAGTGCTCAGTTCAGAGCTTGTTTTCACTTTTCAGACTTTCCACAAGCTAAAGACAGTAAAAAAAGAAAGGAGATATTACTTGGCACCAATTATTGAGTTTCTAGATGTTCCTTTTGCTGTATGAGTCACTATAGAATGACATACCCACATACAGCTGAACAAATCAATGCTCCTTGAATGAAACTGTTTGGTTCTCATAATTACAGGTTTTCATCAGCATGTATACATTTTTTTTGTCAAGAGCATGTATACATGATTATTCATATATATAAAGCAGTCCTGCCACTATAATGTTCTGCTAATAATGAGATATAATTGTTCCGCAGATGTTAATTCACTTGTAAATCACTATCTATGTGTGCAAGAAAGTACTTTGACATGAAAACAAAAAAGAAGCAAAGTTGCTCCCACTTGTGTAATTGTATCACTGAGGTTTTGTAGCAACTAATTTAAGTTTATAGTTATCAGTCCATACTCATATTAACTTCCTTGCAATTCTTATGACATTATCAAGTATATCTTAATGCAACTGGGTTGCTATGTAATGTGCATTAATTGTGTCACAAAAGAAGATAATACTTGGTTTTACATCATATATACTTTCCTGTCAAAGGACCAGGGTAGTTTAGTGAAGTTAAATATTTTTCTTTAACCATTAGTCCGTCACATCCTGACCAGGTATGAGTTCTAATCCACTTTATGACAAATACAGCCTGGTTACTCTCTTCGCACCTTCACTGGCCATTCTGCACCTGTAATGTCATTGGACTTTCACCCAAATAAGGAGGAACTTATTTGCTCCTGTGACAGTGATGGTGAAATAAGATATTGGAGCATAAATATTGGTAGCTGTGCTCAAGTATTCAAGGTACTAAACTTGAATCATGCCCAAAATTTCATTTTTGTTTACTTTATATAAACTTTATCTCCTATATATTTATCTTTCTGGAAAGATGGGAAAGGAAGTTTGGTATGTGTAGTGTAGTAATTTATGCTACTTTTCCCTCATAACCAGGGTGGCACGACACAGATGAGATTTCAACCCCGTCAAGGTAGATTACTTGCTGCAGCTGCAGAGAATGTGGTATCCATACTGGACGTGGAGACTCAAGCATGTCGACACTCGTTACAGGTTGGCTGTTGTACAGATTGATTAGAGTTAACTATGCATTGTTGACTCACATAGGAGATGAGTTGTCATTTGATGTGCATTTTTCTGTGATTGCTGCTCTCATCATAAAGTTTGTACCATATAAATGGGACCTGCACAGTTTCAATAGTAGAATATATAAATTTCATTACCTTTACAGGTGTAGAATTTATATCTTAATCTTTAAAAAGTTGATCAAGGATTTATGGGATGGCAGATTTTGAATCACCTTCCAAGTGATGCACTGAAGCAGTAGAGCATAGTGTCAGATTTCTGGGGCCTTAAAGGGTATGAAATCTGGCAATATGGTGTTACTGAGGGTAAAACACATGATGTATATAAATCATATGATGTAATGGTTTTTTTTAGATAGGCGTATGATGTAATGGTTTTACGTGCTTCTGATAAATAGAATCCCCGAATAGTGCATGATTTTTTTTTTCTCATGGTTTTTTGTACAATGTTCAACTCTAGGGACATACTAGACCTATTCATTCAGTTTGCTGGGATCCTTCTGGTGAGTTTTTGGCATCTGTCAGTGAGGACTCTGTTAGAGTGTGGACACTGGGATCAGGAGGTGAAGGGGAGTGTGTTCACGAGCTAAGTTGTAATGGGAACAAATTCCACTCTTGTGCCTTCCATCCTACATTTTCTTCGCTGCTGGTCATTGGCTGTTATCAGGCAAGTTATTTTCTCTGGTCATTGGCTTGTCTTTAAAAAAAGTATGACTTTAGTTGTTACTAAAAAGTTAATTTTGTAAGTAGACACAATTTTTTAATTTGAAAGTATTAATTAATATCGTTTAGAATATTTCAATTTTTAAGTCAGGTGTTCAATGGGATGTACAATATTATTGTGTTAACAATGAAAACTGACAAAAAGCAGTCTGAGATGCATGTTTTGATTTTTTGTTCATGTTAAATTATATTCTGAAAAAGATACTATAAACAAGCATCTCACGTCTAAATCTTTTATAAAATTAACCTATAAGTATCTCAAGGTCTGAACTCTTTATTGCCTTACAGACCAAATAATTAAATTGAGCTTCAATCAACTTTTGAACCCAGCCAAACAAGAATACAAAGTTTGTTCATTGTACATGTAATTAGATGGAAAACAACTAAGTCATACAGTAGATCTCAATATAATCTAATATATGTGAAACATAGATCTAATATCTGAAACCCTATTGAACCATTACAGTCGATGGAGCTTTGGAATATGTCTGAGAACAAGACAATGACGCTTTCAGCCCATGACGGACTAATTGCTGGTCTTGCTGTGTCAACAGTGAATGGTTTGGTTGCTTCGGCTAGCCACGACAAGTATGTGAAGCTGTGGAAGTGATGTCTCCTGTTTTGTTTGATATAATGTGGAATTAATACCCTTGAGTCTTTAGTAGCAGTTGAGTCTTAAACTAACCATTGTTTGAAATTTGATTTGGATTATGCATCTGTGTAACTTTTGTGGCATGTAACCTGTATCTACACTCTGGGGTGGTTTATTATACATTTGTGACATATGTGCTAACCAGTCTGAAATGTGGACTTGGAATCTGTGATGATTAATTTTCTCGATGTAGCATTCCTTGCATCAATCGTTTTTAAGATTCAATGTGAAGATGGTATCAACAGTTCTTTCGGTCGCGCCATCTATATCTACTACTACATATATTGATGAGTATAGTTTTTTCTATGATAAGATTAAAGCAAAATCATGTTTTTGAAATTCGGTTGATCGCCAATACCACTAACAGAGATCTACACTATTCATCTGGCACTTTGTGGCTAATTCTACTAACCACTAATATAGTAATATACCCTGGTTCCAACCTTAATTTCCCAATATACCGATATACCAAGCAGTAAAGGTTCCCAATATATGCCAATTGAAAATCGGACCAAATATGTTGAGATATCGATTAAATCGGAAATCCGGTGATTGATCGGAATGATAAATCGGAAATAAATGGATGTAATTTATTATAAATATTAATATCTGTGTATAAAAATATTGAAACAAATCGCCTACTCTGGAACACTGCCAAGTGCCAACATACCTTAATTTGATTTTTGGTTTGATTAAATAAGTTAATTTCCAGTTTTTTTTTAAAAAAAGAGTTTAATTCCCAATGCAGAATTTAAAAATATTTACTACAATGGTTTTGTTGAACTTATTCCAGAATGATAAATATTTTAAAATTTAAAAAATGTATTCATATCTAGTTTTTTTTTTGTAATTATTTTTTTCTTTCTCTTGAAAGGTAATGTATTAGTTTGAACATGTCAAGCATAATATCATAATTTCACGATAACTATGAAATATATCGGTCATAGTGCTATTTTCAAAACAAATTAATAATATTTACGGGCAACATAAATTATTATTATTATAAAAACTCATATAAAAATTAACAAATGCCCGGTGAGCTCAGAACTATGCTATGTTTTTTGGCTCATGTTTCCTTACAATCATGTGTCAAGAAACTGTTATCCAATATATCACTTCATGGCCGTTGGATCAACAATCCAACGCCCAGAATTTTAAAAAAAAATCACCCGCTCCGCGCTTATTTTTCGCGGAAAGGAGAGCTTCTGCGTATATTATGCGCGGAACGTCTGTCCACTCCGCGGATATTAAGCGCGGATGGAATGTACTTACAGTTTAAAACCCTAAAACGATCACACTTTTCTTTTTGTGCAACTTTTGTCAATTTGGAGAGCAAATTTGGGGGATTTATCGCTTTTGTTCATCCTTACTCACTAATTTCCATTTGGTAAGCTTTTTTTTTTGCTTTTTTCTTATTTTAATTATGGATAAGATGTTTGTTAGTTTAAAGGTAAAAAAACTTTGAAAAGATGTGGTAAAGTAATTCATAATGCTGTAAATAGTGAAGTTGTTGATGTTAGTGGAAGTTGCTTGCGTAATGTTAGTAACAAATTTCTGGAGAAGCTCTCAACCTACTATGCAAAGGAAGAATTTAAAGGTGATTTCAACAATTGCATATATCACTTGTTGACCGAAGAAATTTTTGTGGATAGGTGAAAGCATTTGTTGCCCAGTAAAGATACAATTGTTAAAGGGGGGTTGAATATAATTGTATAAAAATTTCAAACAAGTATAAAAATATAACAATTCTTTATATTTCTGATAAAAACTCTCTCAAGAAATACTGATGTTCTTGAGAGCTGTTAGGTCGTACAATACTCAAGTTAATCACTATGTGATGACCTAAACTGTGTTTATATAATACACAGATGCTACAAATCAGTTTATGATATGCGTTATCAATTACTAACAAAAAATGATACATATCTCTAACTGAATATACAAAATCCTGTCACTCAGAACGAACATATATCCATCCCTCAAAATAAGGAACAAACTTAATCTTCATAATAGACTGTCTTCAGATGCTGATGTTCTGCAGATACTGATGATGCATCAAATCCTGATGGCACATCAATCCTGTTGACATCCAAAACAGTCAGATCCTGAGCTCCTCCTAATCAGTGAGAATCATCACGTAACAATCTCCCCCAATTTATGCTTAATATAATGAAGCACAAATTCCATTCTCAATAATGCCAAAATCAATTACAAAATGAACAAGGAATAAGGCTTACTTCAGTATCCTAAGATAACTGACAGTTGTTTCCAGAAATTTGTTCAACCTTTCTTCCTCCTTGTCTTGAAGGATTTTGACAAGCTTTTTCTTTAACTCTTTCTTCTCTTCAGTATCTTCTCCAAGCTAAAAAATGGCTGATCTTAATTTAGAGATCGAACTCTTGGTTATTTCAAGATCACCAATCAACATAAAGCTTAAGCTGACATCTTCATGATCAAGACTGAAAGATAACTGAGGATTGTTGAGAAAAACTTTCAGAACTGTAGCTCCCTTTTCCATCTTCATTTCTTGACCAGTATAAGTTCTGTACATAGGAACATAATCACCATTGTATTTGTCTTCTTTGTTCATGACTCTTCTTATAAAACTCTCAAGTATCATAGAAGACCAGTTTCTGGTAACTTTGTCCTCAACTCTAAGAAGATAGTGAATATATTTCAACTCTGTCATAGTCTTCATCAAGAGTTGCTGCAATGTAAAGCTTTTCACTTTACCATCTCTCAAGAAGTACAGAATCTCTTCTCTGACATCGCCAAGATTTATCTTCCTATAAACAATCTTTACAGCTTCAACTTTTTCAAGATGTGAAGGAGTAATTCTCTCACCAAGATTGTCAGTCAGAATATCTGTGTCCAGTAAATCAGATCTCAGAGTCTCCATTCCAGAATGACCAATACCTCCTCTAGTATGAGTTTTGATAAGCTTTAGATTTTCATTATGTTCCACCCAAGAAGGTTTCTTGATGGACTTATCAATATTCTCTTGTTCTGAAATAGAATCTTTAAGTCATTCTGACACAAATTTAATATGCTTGAATCCTTTAGGATAACTAAATGTATAAACACATCTTTCCATCTTTTATCCTTCTTGCTGAGAGGAGCATACCCTGTAGATAAATCATGAATCTTTCCTCTTATTTTCTGCCACAACTCTCTTCTTGAATTTAGAATTCTTTGCTCATAGTCAGTGCATGCTTGATCAGCTTTCCTTCTATCAATTCTTTCTTGTTCATCAAGAATTGATTCATCCAATACTTTGATCACCTTTTCATCAGTGTCAAAATCAACTATCAGATTCACAACATCAGGATTTGCTTCTTCCTCAAGTTTTATGTCTGCTTCAAGAGACACATCTGCATTAGTTATATCAACTTGAGCAATGTCAGCGGTTGATTTCTTCTTTCTTTGGACAATCAATCTTTCAGTATTCTCAACTTCTTCTTTTACATCATTTCCCTATACGGGAACAAAACCTTCTCTGAATAGAACACTCAGAAATGCAGAATCAATTGCAGAACCTTGACTTGAATTAGAAATTCTTCCTCTTCCTCTTCTTTCTCTGGCTCTTGTAGTTCTTCCACCTCTTTTTCCTCTTCCTTTAGAGGTTTTTGCTTCAACTTCAATTTGAACCATTAACTCCTCTGGTTGCATAACTGCTTCTTTAGTTGTTAGATCAGGAAATTCTTCAGTTATCAACCCAAGAGCACTTCTGGCATTCTTTTGCTCAAACCTCTTATCCTTGTAATACATAACAATCTCTTCACCTGTTTTCTTGTGTCTGTAAGGAAAGAATAATCCTTTAGCATATGCTATGTTAGAGATTGTAACATCACCAGTTTCAGGAGCATCAGCATTAGTCTTGTGCTTAACTTCATGAGCACCAGTAGACTTTCCTTGTCCTGAAGAACCGGATCTTTTAGAATGTTGAGGTTGTTGAGCAATAGGAGCAATTTGAACATTTGCAACCGGATTCTTATCACCATCATCATCAGTATCTTTGTCTTTCAACAAAATAAAGTCAGGTGTACATTTTATGACAGCTATCTTCTCCCCCTTTTTGGCATCAGTATCTAAAAGAAGAGAAAACATAGCATCCGGTTTATCATCCATTGAAGACACTTTGTCTTCCAAGGAAAAAAATTGAGTATCCATGCTTTGTTGAGATTGAACCACGGTTTTAACAGCCTTTTTCACACTTATGAGTTCAGCTGATGTAAGTGGAATAATCATAAATGCATCAATCTTGTTCTGTAAATTAGCATGAGATGTCTTCATATCAGCAAGTTCAGAGAGAATTCCTTTCACAGAGATGGTAGAGGCCTTTAGATGCAATTTAAGGTCAGGGTTTTGAAGTCCATCATATGCCCTGTGAATATGTTTCATACCAACAGCTGAAGAGATAGAAGTATGTGCATCTCTCCATGCAAAATCCCATTCAGTCTTTCGAAAATACTCAACATCAGCATCGTAATAAGAAGGATCAACATTGAAATGTGAAGAAGAACCAACATTAGACTTCTTAGATGTATCAATAGCAATCTTAAGCTGAGCTGTGTCAGAATTATCATGATCACTATCTTCATCAGAATCAGAGCTAGACAAACCCTCAGAAGAGTTTGTAGAGCTAGGCAGAATTGCTTTGCCCTTAAAAGGATCCTTAACAATAAGTGTCTGTTCCTGATGAGATCCTGAAATATAAAATAAAGTAACACCTAAATCTCTCTTTTCTTTTCAAGTGATCTCATCACTTCTCACACAATATATTACTTTGAAGAGTAATATGTTTCTCACATAAGAAGGTTTATAAGCAAAGAAAAACTTATAAAATTCTTTTCTCAAAACTACCTCTCCTTTTTCCAGTACAGGAGACTGCCACTCAAAATTTAATTTTCTCACATAATATTTTCACACAGTCTCACAGAAAATCACAATCACACATTTTGCAAAGAAATAAGAGATGGCTGAGAGGAGTAGTATGCTTGTCATATAAATAGAGGTAACCTCAAATAAGAGACTATTTATAATCATACAAACATGAAGAACAACAGAGGAAAGTAAGCAATACCTGAAGGTGAGTCCTTAAATGGAAGTGATGATAGCGAAGGAACAAACAACGCATCAGGATGCTTTGACAAGCTAGTTAGCAGCAAAGAGGCATCAGTAGAAACTACTTGAATGTATAGTTGATCAACATCAGGATTTGTTGTAGCATCAGGATTTAATTTGTCAGGAGAATGGACTAGGCCAACATCAGTACTTTGAACTGATGGTTCTTGTGGGGCCTGAGGAATATGAGCGGCTTCAGCAAGAAGTGATGAAGGTTATTGTGTACTCTCCTCAAATATCAGATCATTAATAACTACATCCACCTTTGACAATACATTCTGATGAGCCTTCTTTTCTTGCAGCAGTTGTTCAGAGTCTGCAAGAAGATCACTTTGAGCAAAATCAACAATTATTTGTGCAGCCTCTTTGTCTACATCTTCCCTTTGAGAAGATGGTTTTTGTATGACTGGATGTATCTCAGTTTCTAAATCCCTTTGAGACTTAGGTTCTTGTGGACTAACATCCATAACAGAGGACTGAGTCTTTTTCTTCTTTCTGATGTACCTAACCACATCTTCATCTTTTCTTTTCAACATGATTTTGTCAGTTTTCTTGGGCTCAACAGTTTCTTTATTCACTAGAAACTTTTTGATCAGAGCACTAGCATCGGTAATTGGCTCCTTGGTTCCAGTTGTGTCAACAGAGTCATCAGGAATTGCAATTGTTGATTTCTTTATCTCCATCCTTGGCCCAACGAGCATCCGATCATCAGAGTTAGAATCATCTTGCATGATCAGTCTTCTTTTCCGGACCGAAAAGCATTCTTCTTTCTTCTCACTCTCACTCAGTGAGGCCTGTTGAGCTCTCTGTTTAGATTGAACAGATTTCTTAACCAGTCTTTTCTTTAGTACAACTGATGCCTTTTGAGAGACATCAGAGGAGGCTAATTTAGGAGTTGGATTGGAGTTCTGTTTAGTAGAAGAAATGCTTAGGTTAGAAACAAGAGGGGTAGTGTCTTGTTCCACAACATCAAGAGATGTTACAGAGGTGCCAGCATCAGGATTTGTAGGCACTTGCGAAGGAGTAGGTCTATTTCTTAATAGAAATTGCCTGACCTCCTGAGGCAGGAAAGGAAGTCCTGAAAACTTATTCTTTTCATCTCTTTTGATATGATCAGTAATAGCCTTCTCATAAATTTGAAATACAGGAAGCAATTCATCATTATCAAATTCAACATTAGGGCATAGAAAATTAAAGATCAGTTGAGGAAATCTAGTATACCCTATTACTCCTGATGCATCTGTTCTTCTAGAAATTATGAATTGAAGAATGGTGTTACCATAATCAAAATTACCAGAATAGAGAAAAGAATACCCAATTTTTAAAGAAGCGGATGTAAGAGAATCAAAATTCGTTGTCTTATTCAAGAAACATCTGTTGATGCAATCAAAGAAAAAATTCCATTCTCTCTTTAATTTTGTTCTTGTCAATTTCCCAATTGTTGTGATGTCACCTTTGTAGTTTAGAGTTCTGAGCATATCAAACAGCTGCTCAGTCGCATAATTATTAGGAGCACCATCATAGGCAGGCAACCTCAATGCTTGAACCAGAACATCAGCATCAACCTCATACCTGCCTCCCTTATATTCAAAAGAGAAAGCAGTATTTGTTGCATTAACTAGAGCTGTATCCCATACATGCATTACATCTCTGTATGATACCTTAGAAGGATTTGTGAGAGCATATCCAATTTGACATTGGAGTAAGAAATCACGTATATCATAAAAAGATTGAGGAAATTGATGATGTGTAAGCGGAGCAAAGTAGTTATTGGTTCCAAAAGTGTTGCCATGAACAATGGTGGTTTGACTGAACAAGGGTGAAATCTCAGAAGGTGACATGATGTTTGTAGGCGTTGACGAAAAGTATTCGTTAGATGTGAATAGTGAGGCCATGTGTATGATAATATGTGTCACAGAGGTTCTTGTGCAAATATAAGTTTGCAAAGCTTAGTTGTATGTAACACACTCGGAGAAGGAAGCTTAGTGAATTAGACTTCGGATAGAGGATAAATACCTGAAGAATTGGAGTGAAAAGTGGAGTAATGTGCGGAATCAGCAACAAAGGACACACTGCTTCTTTTAGTAAATTGTTGTGTGACTTTGTTCAACAATTTATCCACTTTTAAACAATAATTAAGAAGACAATCACTTTTCAGCATTAAACAATTCAGAAATCATTTTTTGATAATATTCTAAATTAAAACATGCTGACCTGTCATCAGTTTGGTACCTCTTATCTGTCAGGATTTGACATCGTCAGGATTTGTCGATTCAAATTCATCAGTGTTTGTCAAAATAACTTAAGCTTATCAGAAAACCACAATTTTAATCTCAAGAATCATTAAAAGATACATGTTGATGGTGTGATTTAGAGATTAACAAGCTACAATTAAGAAGAAGCACATGTACACACAACTTAAGAGCATAGATTAGGTCTTGTAAGCAAAATAAACAAAATTTCATTAATAATTCAAGAGAGTACATTTCATGAAATTTTTGATTACATGCATAGATAATTACAAGGAAATCCTAGTCTAACAGAAGAAGGTCAACAACCTTAGTCTAAGGAGCCTGACAAAGTTGATGGTGAAGAGAAACAACCAGAGATTGTTTGCCTCAAAGACTAAGGCAGTGGATGGTCAGGGCATCTTCCTGCTTTCAATAGAGAGGATGGCAATACGAATGATTCTCTCTTTCTGTCGAAGAGTGTAGAGGTGAAGATCTTTTTGGAATCCCAAAAGGTCATTTTTGATAACTTCTGAAAGCTGAATCCAGATGTCGTTTGAAATGGCATTGATGTGGTATGGAGTTTGCATGCCATCATGAAAGATTGTCACAATATTAGTGAAATGGTTGTAAAACCAGTTGAAATGCGCCATTGTTTGAGAAAAAAGGGATATGAGAAACGATAGTGAGGAGAGCGTTTTGAGTTTAGGAAAAGATGATTGGACTGAATGAGAATGATGGTTTAAGTAACCGAGAGAGAAAAGGAATATCAAAGGACTGAAGACTAATTAATTATTAAGTGTAGAGTTAACTTAATGATTTAACCAAAAGATATCTTATTAAAGCGCGTCTCCCTAGACTGATTTGCAATGATGACAATGATATATATTCATACATGCACATTTAGAAAATAAATTTACTTAATTTATCATGCATATAATAAAATACACCAAAAATTCCCAGCTTAATATCTTGAACAATATTTAGGATATATCAGGATTTGGTCAACATACATTAGGATTTGATCAAATATAAATTTAAAAGAATTTATCTGTCCCAACTAACCATACCAAGTTCATTGACAAGCTTTGTAAATGTTGCTTCAGGTAATGGCTTCGTGAAAATGTCAGCCAACTGCTGATCAGCAGGAACAAAATGAAGCTCAATCGTTCCTTCCATGACATGCTCTCTTATAAAATGATATTTGATGCTGATATGTTTGGTAAGAGAGTGTTGCACTGGGTTTCCTGTCATAGAAATAGCACTTTGATTATCACAATAAATAGGAATTTTAGAAAATGATAATCCATAGTCCATGAGCTGATTTCTCATCCATAACAACTGAGCACAGCAGATCCCAGCTGCAATATATTCAGCCTCAGCAGTTGAAGTAGAAACAGATTTCTGCTTCTTACTGAACCATGAGACTAACCTGCCTCCCAAAAACTGACAGCTCCCAGATGTACTATTCCTGTCTATCTTGCAGCCAGCAAAGTCAGCGTCTGATTATCCACATAATTCAGAATCAGCTTCCGTTGCATACCAGAGACCAAGTGATACAGTACCCTTGAGGTACTTGAAGATTCTCTTTACTGCAATAAGATGTGGCTCCCTTGGATTTGCCTAAAATCTTGCACACAGACAGGTGGCAAACATAATGTCTGGCTACTAGCCGTTAGGTACAAAAGAGAACAAATCATATCTCTGTAGTTTGTGACATCAACTGCTTTTCCTTCATGAGGATCAAGCTTTGTAGCAGTTGACATAGGAGTAATTGCAGCTGCACTTTCTTGCATATTAAACCTTTTCAACAGATTCTTTGTGTACTTAGACTGATTAATGTAGATACCATTATCAGTCTTTTTAATTTGCAATCCCAAGAAGTAACTTATTTCTCCCATCATGCTTATTTGATATCTTGATTGCATCAACTTTGAAAACTTATCACACAACTTTTGATTAGTTGATCCAAAAATGATATCATCCACATAAATTTGAACTAAAAGCAGATCTTTACCTTGATTAAGATAAAATAAAGTTTTATCTATTGTACCTCTTTTGAATCCACTTTCTAGCAGAAACTGAGCAAGGGTCTCATACCATGCCCTAGGTGTTTGCTTTAGTCCATAGCGTGATTTGTCAAGTCTATAGACATAATCAGGATGTTTAGGAACCACAAAACCTGGTGGTTGTTCAACATAGACTTCCTCTTCAAGTTCTCCATTGAGAAATGCACTCTTGACATCTATCTGAAAGACTTTAAATTTCTTGTGTGCAGCATATGCCAATCTTGCCTTGATCCTGACAATTGTTCCATCAGAATCAGTCTTATTTCTGAAGAGCCACTTTGTGCCCACAATTGACCTGTTCTTAGGTCTAGGCACAATTTCCAAACTTCATTTCTTTCGAACTCATTCAACTCTTCTTGCATAGCTATAACCCAGTCTGCATCCTTGAGTGCATCTTCTACTTTCTTTGGCTCTTCTTTTTAAAGTAGATTGTGATACAAACATTCATTTTGAGTTGCACTCCTTGTCTTTACACCTTCATCAGGATTTCCAATGATCAGATCAGGAGTATGATCTATAGTCCATTTTCTTGTACTAGGAAGTGTCCTTCTTGAGCTAGATGTTCCCCCTGAATTGTATGCCTCATCAAATGCATTTGAGGCTCCCCCTGAATCTGTGCTGTCATATCCTGATTAAGTTTTAGGACTTGAATCATGTCCATCTGATATTGAATCAGCATTGGATTCTGAATGACCGCATTGCAAATAATCTTGAGTTGATTCTTCAGTGCTAGTACCATCAGCTGATCCTTGCTGTTGCTCCCCCTCAACATGTGCAGGTTCATTAGTACAATGATCATCTTCAAAATCTGAAGGAGTATCAGGATTTGGATCATCAGGATTTGACAGTTCATTAGAGTTTGATCCAGATTCCAACAATGCATTTTCATTTGCAAAGATCAGACTTTTATGAGAGTCTTCTTCAAAACCAGGAATCTTCTTATCATCAAAAGATACATTTATGGAGATAACTACAATATTTATTCTCAGATTGAAAACTCTGTATGCTCTTGATGGTGAATAACCAACAAAGATTCCTTGATCAGCTTTTGATTCAAACTTCCCTAGCTGATCAGTATGAGTTCTCAAAATAAAGCACTTAAATCCAAATACATGAAGATGTTTGAGACTGGGCTTCTTTTCTTTCAGCATCTGGTAAGGAGTAATATCATGTCTGTTTATCAGTATGATATTCTGAGTATAACATGCTGTGTTTACTGCTTCAGCCCAGAAGTAAGTGGGTAGTTTTGCTTCTTCCAGCAGAGTCATGCCAGCTTCAATCAGGGTTCTGTTCTTTCTCTCAACCAACACCATTTTGTTGAGGTGTACCAGGAGCTGAGAATTGTTGTTGTATGCCTTTGTACTTGCAGACTTCCTCCATTTTTGAGTTCTTGAACTCAGTACCATTATCACTTCTCAGAATTTTCACTTTGTGGGTGGATCCATTCTCAATTTGCCTTATATGATCCAGAAGAATTTCTGGAGTTTCATCCTTCCTGTGTAGAAAATAAACCCAATTGTATATAGTGAAATCATCAACAATTACAAGTGTGTACATTTTCTTATTGATAGACATTATGTTTACTGGTCCAAAGAGATCCAAATGTAACATATGATATGGCTCATTAATAGAGAATTCTGTTTTATTTTTGAAAGATACTCTCCTTTGCTTAGACTTTTGACAAGCATCACAAAGACCATCAGATGAGTATAGCATATTTGGTAATCCTCTTACTAGCTCCTTCTTGGAAAGTTCATTGATTGAATTGAAGTTGAGATGTGAGAGCTTCTTATGCCAATTCCAGCTCTCATCTACTGATACCTTAGATATAAGGCAAGTAGCTTCCTGCTCAAGACTTTCATATAGCCTTGTTTCATACATATTGCCATGTCTGTATCCCATAAAGACAATCTTCTCTGACTTGTTGTGAACTGTTAGGTAACACACACACTGTAGAGGGGGTGAATACAGTGTATAGTACACTCAAATCAAACTTTAAGAACTTAAGTAACAGAAAACAAACTTTATTGAAACAATAAACTCTGTTACAGTATGGAACTGTTACCTCTCAGTGATGAACAGATATCACGAGAGCTGCTAGGGTTACAATGAATAATCTTCTCTAATAATGATAACACTTATAGTGTAAACCCTATGTCTGTGTTTATATACTACACAATTATAAGATAATCGCTAATTGATATGGAATATAATTCTGCTTCCTAAAATACATCAATCAGATATCTTTTCTTCCAAGTATTCCATTCTTTACGGAATTCCTTCTTCATGCATATCTCTTCTTATGTTTATCTTGATCTTCTTTCCTTTAATCAGCTACTGTCCTTATCTGATTGTCCTTCAGCACTTAAGTTCTGATACTTATCTTCTGATGATTATCTCCTGATAACATAAGTACTGATATCCTTAAGTCCTGACTTCCAGTATAAATACTGATCAACAGTTAAGTACTGATTTATCCTGTTCAAGTAAGATCTGAAAGCTAAACATAAAACATATTAGCCATGACATTATCAAATATATCTAACAATCTCCCCCAACTTGTAAATTAACATAATATACAAGTTTAACAGATATTTGATGATGTCAAAAACATTAAGTACAAATGCATGAGAATTAGACTAGATGACTACAACTTACAGTCCTTACAGCTTTTACCAATTTCAACTTCTGATAACAACTTCAGTCTGTATAAATATCAGAATTTAAGCAGTTGTAGATCTTCGACTTGGCTTCATCATTTTCTGATCTCTCTGATGTCAGGAGTTGTTCTGAGATAGTTCTTCAACAAACATTTCTCAGCATATCTTAGTTCATCAATCATTCTCCTTTTAACATCTTTAAGCTCTGCAGTATCTTCACCAGTTTGAAAGATTGCAACTCCGAGATCATTGATCTTTGCTTTTCTCAACTCCTGATCTAGTCTTATGACATAAGCTTTGTCAGACTCCAGATTGAATTCAAGTCCCTTAATACCAAGATATGTTCTGATCTGTGCAGTATTAGGCTTCATATCAACAATATCACCATTGTGATCTCTGTACTTTGGAACATATATGCTGTCAGACTTAACAGAATAAAGCCTTTTCTGTCTCTGAATCTGTTCTTTTAAGTAGTTTGCAGCAATCTCTGTTATTCTGTCATCCACTTGAAGTAAGAAAAGTACATGCTCCAATTCCTCAAAATACTTCAATGGAATAGCATTTTGTCTTATATGATAAACCCTACCATCTGTCATGAAATACAACATGATGTATTCTTTCAAGTAGGTATGGTAAACCATCTGTACAGATTCCAGTTGATTCAATCTCTCAGGAGTTGCTCTAATACCTGATTCACTCAAGGAAGTTGGATCATTGGTAGTGTTGTGTACTCTTCTTTCATCAGCACTTCCCAATCCAATTTTATCTCTAGCTTCCTTTCCAGTAACTACTCTTGCTTCGAAACCACTTGCAGTAGTCTTCAAAGATTGAGTCTGTTTTGCTTTAGTGAATCCTGGTAGGAGTGTCTTTGATCTATTTTCTGATATCAAGTTAACTTGAGCTCTGTCAGAGGTTACTTGCTTCTTCTGAATATCAGAACTTACAATTTCTTGACTCTGAACAACTTGAGCCATGTCAGAGGTTGTTTTAAGAACTTTTCTTGAAGTCAGAGCAAGATCATCCTTTTCATCAGTAATTTCTTCTTCCTCAGGAGGTACATAAACCTTGATAGGTTCACCAACCTTTTCTTTACCCTTGGATCTTGGATCTATCTGTGGTTGTGATCTAGCCAATATTGCTTCAGTATGTGTCCTTTCTTTGATCACAATGCCTTTGAGTTTTGGAAGTGAATTTTTACCAGAAGCTTCAGATTTAGATGTGACTTTCTCTGATTTAAGTCTAGCTTCTTCTTCCTTTAAACTTTCCAAGTCCATTCCTGGATTTTCTTGAAGAAATAACTGTCTTGACATTTCCTCATCAAGATCTAGAAGTTCATCAGAACTTATCCTTTTACCAGCAGCAGAACTTATTCTTTTCCCAGTATCAGAACTTGTCCTGTGACTAGCTTGTCTTGATGTAAACCTTCTACCTTGACTATGACCGCTACCCATTCCAGAGTATCCTTGATCATCATTTCCATAATCCTTTCCTTGCAGTGTCTTGTTAGTGTTGCATTTGGACTTAATTACCTTCTCCCCCTTTTTGGCATCAGCAGGTAGTAAAAGAGAGATAAGTAATTCCACTGAGGATTGGATTTCAGTAAGTTGCGATTGCTGAGAAACTTGATTTGTCAGAATTTCATCAATCTGAGCTTGTTGTTTCTCTTGAGTTTTTTCAATATAAACAATCCTGTCAATGGTAGGTTGAAAGAACTTTTTCTTATCAATTTTCCAAACTTGTTCTTGTTTGATAAAGTTCTCCTGAATCTTGTGTAGCTCTGCATGAGTAGTTGAATGAAGACCTTGTAGATGTTTAGTACTCAATGCAGTGACTCTAAGCTGGGTTTTTTAAATCATTAGAATTTAACATTTCATCAGCTTTAGTCAAGTGCTCAACAAGATGTATTGCAGTTGGAACACATGAAACTGAGTTCCATTCCTTAGTCCACTCCTGACCTGCAGGAGTTTCACTCCAAGGTACTGGTGCATCCCCGGTAACAAACTTCTTTACCAGTTCAGACTTAGGAAGAGTCTATTGAGGAGTATGTCCTGAAGGACCTGCTTCATCAACATCTACAGTTGGAGCAGCATCACCAGTATCTCCAGCATTTGCAGCATCAGAACTTAAAGAATCAGTATCTTCTGATAAGACAACAGTGTGAGTAGTAATGGAGGCTTCAGCATCCTCTAATTGCTGATCTGATACTAAGTTCTGATCAACAGCCATATCCTGATGCTCACCTAAAGTCTGATCATCAGCATCTTGATGCAGAGAAGGTGTTATTGATAACTCTGGAGTTTGAACAGCATCAGTAACAGGTGTTGTGGAAAGATTATTTGTTGTTGGAGCTTCTAAGAGAAATACTTCAGACACAACCAAGTGTTGAACATCAATATCAGCACTTGTGCCTGGATCAACAAGAGACACAGATGGTGAGTTAGCCTTGTCAGATACAGCATCCTGAGATGGAGTTGATGGAGAAGAAGTGACTGGAGCAAATTCCTTGTCTTGTGAGATCAGAGATTCCTGATCCCCTTCCTTAGCTGCTTCCTCTTCATCATCTGAAACTGGCCTTTGTGCCCTCTGTTTCTTGTACTTGTTGATTTGGATTCCTTGGGAGTTTCAGGAACTGTCATTCGTCTAAGCCTCTTGAGAAGCCTAGAACCCCCAATTTCAGAATCCTTCTGAGAAATCTCTTTCTCAGCTTCAGATATAACAGGTTCTCTAGCAGGAACCGGTTCCTCAGAATCAGATTCATCGCTCAATGCAATCCTCCTTCTCTTTTGAGATGTTTGAGGAACATTCTTTGTCCTCTTTGGCTTGGAAGATGAAGATTTCACAGTAGGTGCTGAAGATGAAGGTCGAGTAGTCTGTGAAGTTGAGAGATAGGATTTGAGATATGTTCTGAGGGTAGGTTGAGTAGAATGAGAGGTAGGTACTGAGGTTGATGGATTTTGGGTGTTTGGAGTTGGTTGGACATCAGAGTAAACAGATCTATAAGTATCAGGATCAGCATTTACCAGGATCTGTTTTACAGACTTAGGAATCTGTAATGGTCTAACCACTTTTTTCTTAGTATCAGCATTTACCAGGTCATTAAAGTATCTTTTTGCAACCTTAAAAGGTGGGGTTTGAGTGCTGACTAAATGAGGTTCATCAGTACAATAAGTGTAAATAAGTTGACAGAATCTAGCAAAATAAACAACATCTCGATCCTCTGTCATCCTATCCCCAATAAAACCAATTATTCCAGTTGCAAAATCAAAATGAGTTTGATGAATAATAGCATACCCTATGTGCTGACTCAGAATTGGGATAGCATCAAAATTCGAACATTTGTTCCCAAAAGCTTTGGTGATGCAATCAAAGAAGAAACTCCATTCTCTTCTGATATTAGCCCGTTTCAACTGTCCAAGTTTCGTCAGACTCTTTTCATATCCCAATTCAGCCATTAACTCCCGAAGGGCTGAGTCCTCTGGAATTGAGAAAGTACAATCTTCTGGAAGATGTAAAGCCCTGCGTACTGTACCAGGAGTGACTACAAAGGATGAATCACCCACTTGGAAGATAATACTGGGAGTTCCACGTTGACCACCATCATCAAAAAGTCCAGTCCTCCAAAACCTCAGAACTTGTTGGCTTGAAAAGAATTCATGCTGTGTTAATGCATACCCAACCTCACTATGTGCAAGAAGATCTTGCACAAAGTGCAATTCAGATGGAGCTTCAGTGTGATCAAGAACTGCAGCATAGTTGTTGGGGACAAACTTAGCTCCATCAATGATTAAATCCTTTGGTGCCATGTGAAAAAAAATGAGATTCAAGTATGCCTGTTAGGTGTTTGAGATAATGTCTGTATGAAAAACCAACGTGAGAAATAAAGAGAAAGAGAGTAAAAGTAAGGAGAGTGTAACACCCCCAAATCCGGGGTCGGGGATACGGGTTGTCACGAGTTCCATTTCCCTTAATAACACCCAATCTTAATAATTACTCAACTACTCCGTACTGTGACCCCACAATAAACACACACACCACACATTATAGTCTCAGAGATGAACATCCAAAAATAACCACAAGTCATTTTATTCCACAATTATCTGCCCACACACCTTAAAAGGTTTTCTAAATAAATTTACATTTCTTTGCCATTATTACAATTCATAAATATACATAAATCTGGTACATCAAAAGTTGAAAGCCTAGCCTATTGGTAGTTCCTACCTCAGCTACGGCGGCATCAATGCTTCTAGAAAACTGCGGAACGTCTCCTAATCGCTTGCGAATCGGGAGCTTGGTCCTGTTCATCTTTTCTATCTGTTGTTGTGTGATGAAAGAAGAAAGCAAGGGTGAGCAACAAGCCCACCAAAATAATATGTATAATGATTAACAATATGAGCCTTCTCATAGTACTCATGAAAGTCTTGGTCAAAAGAAATAAACCAAGTTTGATATCTTAATGCGATGAAGTCGCAAAATATTCAGTATATATACATATATACTTTTCAAAATATTGGAAGTCCTCTTCCGTGCATAATACACACAGAGTTCCAGTGTATAACTGTATAAAAAATATCATTGCAAGGTGATCTCATATATCTAACCTTGTCTCAACGTTTTTCTGAAAATCTTTGTCATTCATAAGACAATTATTAACTAGATATAAGTTTAAAAGATGAAGTTACCAAATACTTCACTACACTTATATCATTTATAAAGCTACTTGAACTACCATTGTTCAAAGTATAATGAGCTTTCAACAGTTCATCACATAGATGAGACTACAAGACAAGATTTGAATAGATTAAATCTTTAAAATATTATTAAAGGAAATGAAGTTATGACATACTTCATTAAGTTCTGATATATATATATATCCACATATACATCTTCCTTTATACATTTCCTGAAAACCTCTGCCATGTAAAGTATGAACAGAATTGCAATATCCAATAAATTTGGAAAGGAAAATAATTTGGCATAAACCAGATATCTTGCTGATCAGGCAAAGATACCCATAAGTAACCTTTTCTACTAGTAGATGGACGAATTCCCCACTGGTCATCACCCTGGTCGTAATAGGACCTTATGCTGGACTGCCACCCAGCCACTTATGCATTTGATGGACTCCCACTGAGCCACTTACACTATCATGGACGCCCATGAGCCCATGTTGCATATGCCGACTCAATAGATGGACTTACTTCCCGAACGTTGGGTAAGTAATCAATTCATTTACCAAAACTGCAACCGTGTTGCGAATATAAAATACACCACAGAGCCGGATCCCTCAGGTTTTGAGCGAGTATTTAAATCCCCTTAAAAAGGAAGATCTTAAATATAAAAATGAGTTTTGGGATCCGCTCTAACTTTTAAAAATTATTTTGAAGACTCGAAAACACTTTAAAGAGTGTTTGGAGTAAAGCTGATTTAATGAAGTAAATCAGTCCCCAGAATATTTAGAAAATGTCTGAATATTATTATTTAAATAATATTCCCATAAGAATAATCTTTATAAAAATAATTGAAGTAGAAGTATTAAAACTTATACTTGAAACGAGTATTAAATAACCAAAGATATACTTATATGAAAGTACTATCTTTATTTGAATAATCGAAAATAAGTTTGATTATTGACACCTTATTCTTTAATAAAATAAAGAATATATCTCAGCAAATAATCGGAGTCATAGATCCTCAAATGAATATTCAAATGATATTCATTAAATAATATAAACTGAGTCATAAGCCCTCGAATGAATATTCAAATAATATTCAATAAATAATATAAAAGAGTCATATGCCCTCGAATGAATATTCAAATAATATTCAATAAATAATATAAAAGAGTCATAAGCCCTCGAATGAATATTCAAAATAATATTCAATAATAAAATAAAGTTAAAGTTATCGAATAAACCTTATTCGATTAATAGTTTTGAAAACTATGACCATATATATATATAAGTATATATATATCCATATATACAAAATCTACTCGGGATCCTCGACTCCCGGTTTTAGAAAATATTTTCACCTTTTGGGTCCCTATATTAAGGGTATATGCAACTACTTGCTATCCTCTAGCATAGGTATTATCAACTGAATCAACATATATATATGGAAAGAATACGAAACAGGCATGCATATATATATATACCATAGCAACATGCTTCAATATATTGCAACATTTGCTAATTAACTAACATGCATCTATCGCAAGATAATGCAAATACATATATACATCACAACAACAGTTATAACGGTTAGAAAACTTGCCTGAGCGACTGGGGGTTACGAATGGCTCGGGACGAGTCTGGTAACCTATAAGCAACAAGTAAGTTGGAATTAAACCAAAGTCACTTGCAAATCTATACTCTAGCCAACTCAGACTCTAACGCTCGTTTTGCGCTTACTGATTCTCTTAAGTCACTCGAGTACCCTCGGCTCCACCATTTTTAATAATTTAACCTTTACGAGTTTTAAGGCGATTCCTTCGCGAGTGTCTTACTCACTGCCTAACACACTTACCATAAATGTTTCATACATTAATTAACCCTTTTTGGTCTTTAACCTATGTTTCAAAGTAAGGTGAGGGGAAAAGTTTCGTTCGCGAAACGCCGTTACTTGAAACGGTCGTTTCTCCTAAATCGTGCATCGGAATCGAACGAACTACATATCAAAACGAAGCTCGTAACACGAGCTATCTAGACATGGCAATGGTAATAATCTAGCAGGGGGTTCTCGGGTCCTAATGTTATGCACAAAAACAGTCTAAAGAAAATCGGACGTTACGACGACTATGTTTACGCGATTTCCCAATTTAAAACCATTCAAAACCAACCCAATTCAGCCTCAAATCCAACATACAACCAACATCCATCCTTATCACATCATAACAACCGCAACCAATTCAATTTTAACATTCATACTTATGCCTAAGCTTGAATTTAACTATACTACATTCTTTTAACCAAAACAACAAGATTTACCATTCCATTTCAATACCATTTCAATCCCAAACTCTAAATCACAAACATTAAGCTGCAATACCACCCTAATAATCAAAATCATCTTATAATACATAGGAATCTAGGGTTTGGAGATGATATACCTTCCTTGAAGTGGTGGGAGGAGCTAGGAAGCCTTAAGAAGCTTTGAGAAGTCTTAGGAATGTTTGGATCTTCAAGGAAAACAAGAAAAATTTCAAGTTAAAAACTTGAAAACACTATTCATTGTCTTCTTCTTTGATTAAATGAAGAAGATTGAGAAGGAATTGATGGCTTAAACTCATGATATAGCCCTAACTAAGCGTAAAGATGATTAGGGAATTAACTCACCAATTTAGGAGGCTTGGATCTTGAGTTTTGAATTTCTTGCCCTTTTGCAATAGTAAAAGCCGAGAGCATGAAGAACAATGCCTTGGTTTCTTTTGATTTTGATGAAAAATGATTTGCTTGGCTTGGTTGGTTTGATTTTTGTGTTTGTTTTAGTAAATTACCTAGTTGCCCTTGATTTTGTGTGGTTAAAAAGCCACCACATCTCCTTCCTTCCCATGTCATGCTTGTGTCATCCTCATGATGTCATCCTCCCCTCCTTGTCCTCTTCTCATTGGTTGGGTGACATCATCCTCTCTAATCCCTTTGATTAACTTCCTAATTGTTTGCCTAATGACCGCTGATCTGTTATACGGTTCGCTTAACTTTCGTTTTCGTTTATTGTTTGAAGGATCATACCCGGGATCTTATTACTTAGGTTCCCTTAACCTTTCTCAATACATTATTTTCCTTTTTATGATCCTCTCTTATAATCCTTTAATTTAAATCCTTCGTATCCTGTTACCTTATACTCAATTCTCTCCGTATCTAGTGTATTTCCGGAAAAAATCAAAGTGTTCGGAATTGGATTCTGACGATCTTTACATACACTCATATATCATATAGAGTACTGATAAAATCTCAGAATATCCATAACAGAACCCCTACATAGTGTGGCATGAAAAGTTTCCTCATTCAGCTAAAACACTATTCACAAGGGTTACAAAAAGTTCAAAATTTTGGGGGTTATTACAGTATCCCCTCCTTAAAAGGATTCCGTCCCGGAATCAAATTGAAAATAAATAGGGATAGTCTCTTAGCATTGCACTTTCTAACTCTCGAGTAAATTTTTCCACATTGTGGTCCTACCACCAAACTCCGCCTAGTTTGATAACCCTTCTCCTAAGTACTTGTTCCTTTTCACTCTATAACCCTTCCTGGTTGCTCCATATAGGTTACGTCTGGTTGCATGTCTATGCGCTCATATGCCTCTATTTATCTGGCATCCGAATTACACTTCCTTAACATTGATACGTGAAACACGTTATGACTTGCTACATGTTCTGGGGTAAGTTTAGCTCATACGCTAACTTCCCAATACTTCTTAATATATCCAAGGGTCTGACAAATTGTGGACTTAGCTTTCCTTTCTTTCCGAATCTCATCAATCCTTTCCAAGGGTTTCCAAGGGGATACCTTTAACAACACTAGGTCCCCTACTTCCTATTCTTTGTCCTTTCGTGTCAAATCAACATACTTCTTATGTCCATCTTGGGTTACTACCAGCCGTCCTCTGATTAGATCTATTATATCCCTGGCCCTTTGGACTACTGCGGGTCCGAGCATCTTGCGCTCTACAACTTCATCCTAACATAAGGGAAATCGACATTGTCTTCCCTCAAGGATCTCATAAGGCGATATCTCAATACTGACATATGATCTATTGTCGTAAGAAAACTCAATCCGTGTTAGGTGATCATTCCAAATTCTTTCAAGTCTATTGCACAGACTCTCATTATAGCTTTTAGCATTATAACTTTTGCTTCTCAATACCCATTCTTTTCCAGTTCGTAATCGCTACTACCTTCTGTTCCTAATATTATACGGGTTATACTTTTGCTCGCTAGCGTTCTATAACCTTTTAATAACCACGTCAACCTTAGTATCACGAATGTGTTTCCATTCCGCATACTACCACCACTTTATTACTCCTTTTTCAGTTGTTTCTATTTTCCAAAATTTGATCAATCAAATTGAAGTAAAGGAATTTGTTGAGAGATCACTATGATCATGAACACTTGTTATATCGCATAGTTAGTACAGAAGGTGGCCAGCCTTTAGTACTTGACAAGCAATTAAATAATAGCTGGTATCCTACTCGGCTTCTATCACACAGATAGATAGTCATTCGGCAATACCTCCCCTTCTAGAAGGGTTGTTCTTCTCAGTTTACATGAAATGAAAAGAGAGAAAAGAACGAACTGAAGAGAATTGTATATATGAAAAAAAATATTGCCATAAAATATCTGGCTTGGAACCTACCTCTAAATTATAGAGGTTTGTCATAGGAGAACAAAACATATATGTAGATATATCAACATCAAGTATTATCGCATCGCATTTCACATGCTTAAATATTTTTGTTATTCCGTCCATCATTATATGGACCCATGCTCTTCCTCGAGCTTATACTCAATCACCTATGAAACTCCCTCGACATCGAAAATCGAATCTGGAATCTCATTTTATATATCATCGTTAATAGAATTCTATGCTTGCACCGCAACCTTCCTCGTATAGTAATACGACTCTCTATTGATAAGAAAGAATAATATTCAATAGGTAGATACTCTACTTAATTAGTCTATCAATGATAACTTATACACTACCACGACCCGATTAGTGGTACTCAATCTCAACACCCATTCCAATACAACTCTCACGGTTGTAATCAGCTCATTACTCGCAGAATCATTGCTGCCTTACTATGGTCCACCACTGACCTACTGTAGTCATTCATTTTCCATGAAGTCTTAATAGCTAACCATACGGAGTCCATACATCTCGTATCTAATTCTCCTAAGGAGTTAACATAACCACCAATCACAATTCATGAAGAACACTCCAAACTCTGACGTACTTTCATGACATGAAGTAGATAAAATTGCAGAAGAGTTTCAATCAAAGTAACGATAGCAGGTTAATACCATTCTTAATCATATGCCTTCGATAGAAGACTTAACTCAAAGGTTCGTTTAGTCCTTTTGAAACATGGTCCAGGCTCATTCTCAAGATAGTACCTTCTAAGATAGATAGCCCGCTAATGGCGATTACACGAATTAAACCTTTACCCAACTACTATTACGGTTGAGTATTGCACAGTCATCAGAAGGAATGTCAATCTTCCGAACCATAATACAACCTTCCCGGCTTCAATCATCATCACTGTATTTCTTTGGCACACGCGCCTATAATTATCCTCTTACCTTTAAAATGTCGGCCACCTCTTTGGCCTTTCCTGATAGTAAAATTTCCTTACAGTCAATGTCATTTTAACCACCTCCAAATAAATTTTCTACCTTATTACAATCACAGCTTATGTGAAAATGCTTTTCTTTAATATCTGATGAGTAAATAAAATAAAAAAAAAATATCATTATTTTTCCATAAGTTATTGCCTCAATCTTTAGAGGTTAATCACTGTCACGACTGACTCTCAATCATACTTAGAACATCTTTTATCTTAGGTCCTAATTGCCCTGAACAATTTCGACCTTTACTGGTTCGATTCATACTTTCTCGTGGT
The DNA here is from genome assembly GCF_009905375.1 of Apium graveolens. NCBI lineage: Eukaryota > Viridiplantae > Streptophyta > Magnoliopsida > Apiales > Apiaceae > Apium > Apium graveolens. The sequence goes on from NC_133652.1 coordinate 63,374,481, forward strand.
TTAACACGTGCCTCACTTGGCAACATTATAATTACGTCATATTTCCTTTATCAACATTTCTATTCTTGAGAATTTTGAATATTACCTTTCTCCTTGTAAAACCTCTAAGGTTATCCTTCAATCGTTCCTCCTGTATTCCCTAGATACAGGGCATATCACAATACCATTTACTAATACTAGAACCATTGTTTATATTCTTCTGAAAAATTTCTCCACTGATTCTTAAAGGTTGTTGTTACCTTAACCCTTTCCCAATCATACTGTCAAAACTCATTCTGTCCCTATTAAGGGTGACATGCCAACCTTTATGCAGTCCCCTAGGATTCATTTTAAGTTACCAATGTTTTATCCTTAATTCCACCTTTAAAAGGTACCTGCATCCTTCCATGGATAAATCAAGTCATATATCCTTGATAGATTATCTTATTCATCATTCCCACCTCGATAGTCTATACCTAACTTCATAATAGCATCCTTATTCAAATTGAGGTCAATCCATATGGCCTCCAAAAGATAACAATGGTCATCCGCTTTTCTTTCCTAATTTGGTAATGATAACATGGATGTTCTGGAAGATATTGGTCATGTTCAACGTGAACTTCTTCTTAATAATTCCTTATTTACTTTTGTTGTTTATCTCAACAGTCATCTCAATGTTGGGATACCTCTCATACCTGGCGTCTCCCTTTCTGAGTATCGAGCCACCGGTCTTACATTTCACATTATTGAAGGTCACTTCCTTCATCCAATTTTCCTACTTTCTTACTTTCTTGTCTCCTTAGTCTATCCGCGTCTTATTATTTATCCTTCGAACTATCTAAAGGTTTCCTTGAATCCTCCCAACTTAAAGGGGATAAAATGTACATAACTCGTATGCCTTCAACCATCAACTTTAACTCATGGTGAATCACCCTCATACCAATGATTACATACTTTCCTATTTCTATTGCTACGAGTCTTTAGGGTTTCCTCATACCCGACTCCCTTATCATACCTCAAACTCTATTGCCTTTATATCCCTTTCCACTTCAGTTCCTTTTTATTTCCCTTTCTCTTATCATTATTTCATGAACCAACACAACATAAGCATTGATTTCAAACATCCCGTCATTCTGGATTCGTGTCCTTAGAACGAATCTTGACAACTTTTACAACTTAGATTCATAATTCATCATACTCGTCTGCCTTTGTTCTGGCTCTAAAGCTTTTACTCTATCTCTATAACCTTGGGAAGTACTTTCCTGAAAACAATTGACTGAACTTAAATCAGTTTATTATAATCTCTTGCTCCGTGCCTTCCTTGGTCTTTCACCAGCGGGTGGTCTCTCTCTTAGGAGGGTAAGTGATAAAAACAGTCTTTTGTGATTCGTCAATCATTTAGAATCTCAAATGATTCCTATATTTCCTTTAGCCAGGCTCTTGCCTCGACTGGGTCAGCTTGTTCCTTGGAACTCTGAGAGCTTAGCGACTTAGAGGTCCTGAAAGAATTTCACACCACATTGTTTCCTCAAGGTGGTGGTTGGGAATAAAATATAAGTTCTGTTTAGACAGGTTCATGAATTTCCATATAGGAGTACCGTCTCGGGTCTCCTTATCTCGCTCGACTTCTGCTGTTTTAGTCTAAATATTTCTTCCTACTCCCCATAATTGGGGTCATCTTTTAATTTAAAATCTTCATTTTCCACTTTATTATATTCCGGGTTCTTTATATCTTAATTGCGACCTCCTTGATTATCACATTCAAGGTTTGCCCCTAATCTTATTCCTTGTGGGGGCATATTACTTGGAAAATTTTGAGAATCTCCGGATATTTGTCTTACTTACTTTGCTTAAGTCTTCCCCTCGTTTAGTCCTTGCACGATTGCAAATTATGAATTCTCAAGTTCGATAAACTTCATGACACTCTCTTAAGTGTTAATAGAGCAATTAACAATGTGATTTTATCACAAACAAACTGATCTGAACTGAAATTAACGAATATATACATGACCATTTGTTTGAGGGTACAACAACTGAACATATTAAAGAGGATTACATCATATGAACTTATCGCTCCTATCCCAAAAGTACTACCATAGATAGTCATCTCGTCATTAAAACTAATCATTCATAACTTAGGCTAATCCTCCAAAAGCGGTGCTACATGAAACCCTTGTTTGATTGCTCTGGCTCTGCACACTACCATGGATTAAGAGATGCGAGTACGCACGACATCCCTAACCTGCTCCATCACAGAGGTGATGAGGTCTAAGATAGTCGCAAGTAGAGCTGGATCAACCTGACCCTCAAGATGGCCTCTAGCTGTAACACGGGTGGTAGCCTCAATCCTTTCCATGCTATACGCTAATCCTGCCGGAAGTATCCCACCCTCAATCCTTGGTGCAGTAAGTCGATCCAACAGATCACTCCTAACATTCCGGGCCTCTGACAGGCCACCCAAAGTCATATGATAATCAGCGATAAGAGAAGCCTGAGTGGTAGCATCTATCAGTCCATGGGGTGCAGGTGGTGCAGACCCAGGAGATCCAAATGGATAACCAAGCACGGTATCAGGTGACAATGGTGCAGGGGATAAAGGTGGCATTTCCTCAGTATGTGCTGGGCTCTGTACAGGGGAGGGAACAGGAATTGGTGGAACCTCATGGATGTCTACAGGAGCCTCTGGAAGAGGGTCTGATACTGGTATAATTGGGGTCGTGGAAGGCCCCACTCCTTCTGCCCTCATTAACCTTTGTGCCCTTGGTAACTCTTCATCCTCTAGTGCCACCCTCGCGGCCATTCTTGCTCTGGTAGTTGCCCTGACTACGGTCATCTGTTCCTCAGCGGTCCTCTCTTCATTCTCATCAGGATCCTCCATGAGATCCTCCTCAGCCACAATCCTTTCCGGAATAACATCCTCAACCGCAACATTCTCTATCTGAACCTCATCCGGTCCCTCATTAGGGTACTCCATCGGATTCATAATTTGATCTCCAACTTGTAATAAAACATCCTCATGCTGATGCTCCTGAACCTCAAGGTTCGATGTCCCGCTGCCCTATACGAGAACAAACTATGTTACTATCACGCTACTTATAAGGGTTCTCGTAAGGGTTTTAACTGTCAGTGCTACGTTAGGTAGCCCGACTATGAACTTGGCAAGAGTTCTTATTATCTTAGTGAATTTATTATCTTAACGTCACATCATCTCTGAGGTTTATAACGCTTCGCTCTGATACCATTTCTGTAACACCCCCAAATCCGGGGTCGGGGATCCGGGTTGTCACGAGTTCCATTTCCCTTAATAACACCCAATCTTAATAATTACTCAACTACTCCGTACTGTGACCCCACAATAAACACACACACCATACATTATAGTCTCAGAGATGAACATCCAAAAATAACCACAAGTCATTTTATTCCACAATTATCTGCCCACACACCTTAAAAGGTTTTCTGAATAAATTTACATTTCTTTGCCATTATTACAATTCATAAATATACATAAATCTGGTACATCAAAAGTTGAAAGCCTAGCCTATTGGTAGTTCCTACCTCAGCTACGGCGGCATCAATGCTTCTAGAAAACTGCGAAACGTCTCCTAATCGCTTGCGAATCGGGAGTTTGGTCCTGTTCATCTTTTCTATCTGTTGTTGTGTGATGAAAGAAGAAAGCAAGGGTGAGCAACAAGCCCACCAAAATAATATGTATAATGATTAACAATATGAGACTTCTCATAGTACTCATGAAAGTCTTGGTCAAAAGAAATGAACCAAGTTTGATATCTTAATGCGATGAAGTCGCAAAATATTCAGTATATATACATATATACTTTTCAAAATATTGGAAGTCCTCTTCCGTGCATAATACACACAGAGTTCCAGTGTATAACTGTATAAAAAATATCGTTGCAAGGTGATCTCATATATCTAACCTTGTCTCAACGTTTTTTTGAAAATCTTTGTCATTCATAAGACAATTATTAACTAGATATAAGTTTAAAAGATGAAGTTACCAAATACTTCACTACACTTATATCATTTATAAAGCTACTTGAACTACCATTGTTCAAAGTATAATGAGCTTTCAACAGTTCATCACATAGATGAGACTACAAGACAAGATTTGAATAGATTAAATCTTTAAAATATTATTAAAGGAAATGAAGTTATGACATACTTCATTAAGTTCTGATATATATATATATCCACATATACATCTTCCTTTATACATTTCCTGAAAACCTCTGCCATGTAAAGTATGAACAGAATTGCAATATCCAATAAATTTGGAAAGGAAAAGAATTTGGCATAAACCAGATATCTTGCTGATCAGGCAAAGATACCCATAAGTAACCTTTTCTACTAGTAGATGGACGAATTCCCCACTGGTCATCACCCTGGTCGTAATAGGACCTTATGCTGGACTGCCACCCAGCCACTTATGCATTTGATGGACTCCCACTGAGCCACTTACACTATCATGGACGCCCACTGAGCCCATGTTGCATATGCCGACTCAATAGATGGACTTACTTCCCGAACGTTGGGTAAGTAATCAATTCATTTACCAAAACTGCAACCGTGTTGCGAATATAAAATACACCACAGAGCCGGATCCCTCAGGTTTTGAGCGAGTATTTAAATCCCCTTAAAAAGGAAGATCTTAAATATAAAAATGAGTTTTGGGATCCGCTCTAACTTTTAAAAATCATTTTGAAGACTCGAAAACACTTTAAAGAGTGTTTGGAGTAAAGCTGATTTAATGAAGTAAATCAGTCCCCAGAATATTTAGAAAATGTCTGAATATTATTATTTAAATAATATTCCCATAAGAATAATCTTTATAAAAATAATTAAAGTAGAAGTATTAAAACTTATACTTGAAACGAGTATTAAATAACCAAAGATATACTTATATGAAAGTACTATCTTTATTTGAATAATCGAAAATAAGTTTGATTATTGACACCTTATTCTTTAATAAAATAAAGAATATATCTCAGCAAATAATCGGAGTCATAGATCCTCAAATGAATATTCAAATGATATTCATTAAATAATATAAACTGAGTCATAAGCCCTCGAATGAATATTCAAATAATATTCAATAAATAATATAAAAGAGTCATAAGCCCTCGAATGAATATTCAAATAATATTCAATAAATAATATAAAAGAGTCATAAGCCCTCGAATGAATATTCAAAATAATATTCAATAATAAAATAAAGTTAAAGTTATCGAATAAACCTTATTCGATTAATAGTTTTGAAAACTATGACCATATATATATAAGTATATATATATATATATATTCATATATACAAAATCTACTCGGGATCCTCGACTCCCGGTTTTAGAAAATATTTTCACCTTTTGGGTCCCTATATTAAGGGTATATGCAACTACTTGCTATCCTCTAGCATAGGTATTATCAACTGAATCAACAGATATATATGGAAAGAATACGAAACAGGCATGCATATATATATACCATAGCAGCATGCTTCAATATATTGCAACATTTGCTAATTAACCAACATGCATCTATCGCAAGATAATGCAAATACATATATACATCACAACAACAGTTATAACGGTTAGAAAACTTGCCTGAGCGACTGGGGGTTACGAATGGCTCGGGACGAGTCTGGTAACCTATAAGCAACAAGTAAGTTGGAATTAAACCAAAGTCACTTGCAAATCTATACTCTAGCCAACTCAGACTCTAACGCTCGTTTTGCGCTTACTGATTCTCTTAAGTCACTCGAGTACCCTCGGCTCCACCATTTTTAATAATTTAACCTTTACGAGTTTTAAGGCGATTCCTTCGCGAGTGTCTTACCCACTGCCTAACACACTTACCATAAATGTTTCATACATTAATTAACCCTTTTTGGTCTTTAACCTATGTTTCAAAGTAAGGCGAGGGGAAAAGTTTCGTTCGCGAAACGCCGTTACTTGAAACGGTCGTTTCTCCTAAACCGTGCTTCGGAATCGAACGAACTACATATCAAAACGAAGCTCGTAACACGAGCTATCTAGACATGGCAATGGTCATAATCTAGCAGGGGGTTCTCGGGTCATAATGTTATGAACAAAAACAGTCTAAAGAAAATCGGACGTTACGACGGCTATGTTTACGCGATTTCCCAATTTAAAACCATTCAAAACCAACCCAATTCAACCTCAAATCCAACATACAACCAACATCCATCCTTATCACATCATAACAACCCCAACCAATTCAATTTTAACATTCATACTTATGCCTAAGCTTGAATTTAACTATACTACATTCTTTTAACCAAAACAACAAGATTTACCATTCCATTTCAATACCATTTCAATCCCAAACTCTAAATCACAAACATTAAGCTGCAATACCACCCTACTAATCAAAATCATCTTATAATACATAGGAATCTAGGGTTTGGAGATGATATACCTTCCTTGAAGTGGTGGGAGGAGCTAGGAAGCCTTAAGAAGCTTTGAGAAGTCTTAGGAATGCTTGGATCTTCAAGGAAAACAAGAAAAATTTCAAGTTAAAAACTTGAAAACACTATTCATTGTCTTCTTCTTTGATTAAATGAAGAAGATTGAGAAGGAATTGATGGCTTAAACTCATGATATAGCCCTAACTAAGCATAAAGATGATTAGGGAATTAACTCACCAATTTAGGAGGCTTGGATCTTGAGTTTTAAATTTCTTGCCCTTTTGCAATAGTAAAAGCCGAGAGCATGAAGAACAATGCCTTGGTTTCTTTTTGATTTTGATGAAAAATGATTTGCTTGGCTTGGTTGGTTTGATTTTTGTGTTTGTTTTAGTAAATTACCTAGTTGCCCTTGATTTTGTGTGGTTAAAAAGCCACCACATCTCCTTCCTTCCCATGTCATGCTTGTGTCATCCTCATGATGTCATCCTCCCCTCCTTGTCCTCTTCTCATTGGTTGGGTGACATCATACTCTCTAATCCCTTTGATTAACTTCCTAATTGTTTGCCTAATGACCGCTGATCTGTTATACGGTTCGCTTAACTTTCGTTTTCGTTTATTGTTTGAAGGATCATACCCGGGATCTTATTACTTAGGTTCCCTTAACCTTTCTCAATATATTATTTTCCTTTTTATGATCCTCTCTTATAATCCTTTAATTTAAATCCTTCGTATCCCGTTACCTTATACTCAATTCTCTCCGTATCTAGTGTATTTCCGGGAAAAATCAAAGTGTTCGGAATTGGATTCTGACGATCTTTACATACACTCATATATCATATAGAGTACTGATAAAATCTCAGAATATCCATAACAGAACCTCTACATAGTGTGGCATGAAAAGTTTCCTCATTCAGCTAAAACACTATTCACAAGGGTTACAAAAAGTTCAAAATTTTGGGGGTTATTATAGAGAGAGATAAAATATGAAGAAAATAAAAGATTAAAGAAATCTTCTCTCTGTTGTACTTATACTCTGAACAAAAATGTTACCGTTGGACACCTGTCAGACATGCAGTAATAACGGACAGTTATTGGGCTCGAGAAAACAGGAATCATTACTTACCCAGTTGCCTAGTTTCAAGGAAAAACCGTTCCATTTATCAAGAGAAACAGTTTTAATTCAAAATTTAAACCGTTAGCACTGATTGAATTATTTTTCACTGCATCATTGATATTCTGAAAATACATCACATGAAAATGACCAAGATAAATTAGATAAGGAAGTGCTGAAAATGAATCAGAACTTAATATAAAACAAAATTTATATGGTCATCAGAATATCAATTAGGATTTATCAACACAAGATAAAATAACTCAGAGACAAAATCTTGAAGTAAAAACAACTTTCATTAATATATCAAGACAATACATTTATGAAATGGAAATTACATCAATACTTATACAAGATTTTCCCTAAGCTTCTAAACCTAACATCAACAGCCTTAGTCTTAGCTAAGAAGCCTGGCAAAGCTGATGATGAAGAAAAACAGGAAGAAGATGAGATTAAGTCATCTTCTTCTTCCTACTCTCGACAAACAGAATGGCGAGTCGGATGATTCGCTCTTGCTAGCGGAGACGATGAAGATGAAGTTCTCTTCGAACGACCACCATATCACGTTTGATAACCTCTGGAAATTGAATCCAGAGATTGTGAGGAATGTTGGTGATAGGGTATGGAGTTGGAATTCCATTCAAAAAGACATGAACAGTCTCATCACCATAATTGTAGAACCAGCCAAATTCAGCCATTTGTGATGATAAATGAAAAACGAGAGTGAGTTTGTGATAAAAGTGTGATGGGAAGGCTGATGTGAAGTGGTTGCTTATATAGGCAAGAGAATGCCAGGAGACGCAAAGAAATTGAATGCTGACAGGTAGAATTAATTCTACCCCGTCTCCCTAGACTTTGAAAAAGAATAACATTCATTGGAAAGAGGAATCATGGTTTAAACCGCACAAGAAACAAGAAACAGTGGACTGTTCAAGTACGAATACCATTAATCCTAATCATAGTGACTATTAATCTTCCACTTCAACATATTCTAGTTCGAACTGAGACTGTTATCAAATTTTATTCACAGATAAGCCAAGTAAAGGATTAGACTGAGAAATCAGAACTTAGACCTATACCAGAACTTAACAGTCATCAGAACATAATTTCTTAACTCGAAAAAGGAATTCCCATCTTAGTAAATCCTCATACAAGTTCTGAGTTATAGACTTCAGAACTTAATCATCAGAACGTGTAACTAGAACTTGTCCTCAGAATTTGTGCAATAATGACACAATGACTGTTTATCTAAAATAACATAGACCACCACGGAAATTTTCATCATTCAGATGGAGTGATTAGTGTGTGCATTAAGCTAAATAACAGACAAAGAGTAAAGTCTGATTCACCTCAGTACATCTTAGAAATAAGGCATAACTAAAATTTTTGCTAAAGAGCTGTCATTGTCCTGAAACCTACTGATGAATGAGTTCATGCTTGAGTCCACCTCAACTGTTTTGTGCTAATTTTATGCATCGTTTGAAATTCTATTTTACAGTGGCTTCTCAGTGTAAGTGAGTCACGACTGTTTATCAGAATTTATGCTATTATCAGAGTATTTCTCCAGTAATCATATAGTGTGAAAAGTCACCAAAAAAATATTTTGCTTTTCTAATGCATATCTACTTAATACCAGCAATGCACTTGGGTCGTCCCTTCCACATTTGTACTCTAGATCTCAAAGGAGTACCTGATTTTATTCTTTGATCTTTTTGCTTTTTCTTTTGATAAGTGAGGTTTATCAGCACTTAGTACATTCAGCAGTTTTACTAGTATCAGAACTTAACAGATGAGTAGCATTATTCTAATTTGTGACTTAGTAATAAGATATACAAAGTAAACTTAACTAAGCTCAATTATCAGAATTTGCTAGTGTCATAGGGTTTCCACTGAAATAATTACTTCTTACATGGAATCATTTGTTTATTGAAGACTACTAGGTCAATATCTAGCACAGTTATCCTCATAGGATAAAATAGGTACTTGAACAGACATATCACTTATCAGAGTTTAGAAACATATATCAGACAACAGTCAGTACTTAAAGACATTTATCAATTAAGCACAGAATACACAATGAGATTAATTCTGTAAATACTGAGCATAAAGTCTGATAACACAGAACAAGACTAAGCAGATTTAGAGAAAGAACCTGAAACCATTCCAAGTTCATTTACCAATCTTGTAAAAGTAGCTTCACACAGTGGTTTTGTGAAGATATCTTCTAGTTGTTGATCTGTGGGAACAAAATGCAATTCCACTGTACCTTCATCCACATGTTCCCTGATGAAGTGGTACCTGATGCTGATGTGCTTTGTCATTGAGTGTTGAACTGGATTACCTATCATAGCAATAGCACTTTGATTATCACAGTAAATAGGGATTTTGAAATATGTTAACCCATAATCCACTAACTGATTCTTCATCCAAAGAATCTGTGCACAACAGCTTCCTGCAGCAATATACTCTGCTTCTGCAGTTGATGTGGAAATTGACTTTTGTTTCTTGCTGTACCAAGAAACCAATCTGCCTCCAAGAAATTGGCAGCTTCCACTTGTGCTTTTCCTGTCAATTTTGCAACCTGCAAAATCTGCATCTGAGTAACCTATTAGTTTAAAATCTGATTCTCTAGGATACCATAATCCCAGAGCAGCTGTTCCTTTAAGATACTTAAAGATTCTTTTTACAGCTGTTAAGTGAGGTTCTCTTGGATCTGCTTGAAATCTTGCACAAAGACAGGTAGCATACATGATATCAGGTCTACTAGCAGTTAGATAGAGTAGAGAGCCAATCATACCTCTGTAGTCAGTAATATCTACTGATTTACCGGTATCCTTATCCAGTTTTGTCGCAGTGGCCATTGGAGTGGATGCACTTGAACAATCTTGCATTCCAAATTTCTTCAGCAAGTTTCTGGTGTACTTGGTTTGACAAATAAAAGTGCCTTCCTCATTCTGCTTGACTTGAAGGCCCAGAAAATACCTAAGTTCCCCCATCATACTCATCTGATATCTTGACTGCATTAGTTTGGCAAACTTTTTGCACAGTTTATCATTTGTAGATCCAAAAATGATATCATCAACATAAATCTGGACCAGAAGTAAGTCCTTTCCATGGTTGAGGTAGAACAGTGTTTTGTCTATTGTCCCTCTGTTGAATCCACTTTCCAGAAGAAACTGAGCTAAAGTCTCATACCATGCTCTAGGAGCTTGCTTAAGTCCATAAAGTGCTTTATCAAGCCTGTAGACATAATCTGGATGTTTGGTATCTACAAAACCTGGAGGTTGTTCAACATATACCTCCTTCTCCAATTCTCCATTGAGAAAAGCACTTTTCACATCCATTTGAAAGACAGTAAACTTTTTGTGAGCAGCATAAGCCAAGAATATCCTTATGGCTTCTAACCTAGCAACTGGTGCAAATATTTCATCATAATCAATTCCCTCCTGTTGAGAATATCCTTTTGCAACCAGCCTTGCCTTATTCCTTGTAATTATGCCATCACTGTCAGTTTTGTTTCTGAATACCCACTTTGTACCAATAACAGATCTATTCTTTGGTCTTGGCACTAGGGTCCAGACTTTATTTCTTTCAAATTCATTCAACTCTTCCTGCATTGCTTGCACCCGATCAGCATCTTGAAGAGCTTCTTCCACTTTCTTTGGCTCAGTCTGAGAGAGAAAAGAATTATAAAGACATTCATTTGAAGTAACTGTTCTAGTTCTGACACCTGCATCAGGATTTCCAATTATCAAATCAGGTGTATGTGATTTTGTCCACTTCCTTGCAGATGGAAGGTTTTCTCTAGAACTGGATGCTCCCCCATGATCCATGCTATTTTCATTTTCATTTTCTGATGCTCCCCCTGAAACTATGCTCTCTGAGTTGGATTCTTCAGTATTTAGATTTTCAGCACTATCAGAACTTGGCTTATCAGAACTTGACGAATTAGAACTTGAAGAGCCAGATGCATGTTCTGATGTTTCTTGAGATGTGGTAGAATCTTGAGTATGCTCCCCCTGCATAGGTGCATCTTCCTTTGACGTAGTCTCCACAGTTTCAATAACATCAGAGTTTAATCCCTCATAGTTTACAGTATCAGGACTTAGACTGTCAGGATTTTCTGTATCAGAATTTGAGTCTTCATTTTCAAATCTCAGCTGATCATGGTCAATGAAATCTTCAAGACCAGTAATCTTTTTGTCATCAAAAGAGACATTGATAGATTCCATGACCACTTTTGTTCTCAAATTATAGACTCTGAAGGCTTTTGTGGAAAGTGGATATCCAACAAAGATTCCTTCATCAGCTTTTAGATCAAACTTTGATAGCTGTTCAGGATGAGTCTTGAGAACAAAACACTTGCATCCAAATACATGAAAAAATTTCAGATTTGGCTTCTTTTTCTTCACCATCTCATATGGTGTTTTTTCATGCTTGTTAATGAGTGTTGCACTTTGAGTAAAACAAGCAGTCTGCACAGCTTCAGCCCAGAAATAGGTTGGAAGCTTTGCTTCTTCAAGCATTGTACGTGCAGCTTCAATGAGAGTTCTATTCTTCCTTTCAACAACTCCATTTTGCTGTGGAGTTCCAGGAGCAGAAAATTCCTGCTTTATTCCATGGCTTTTGCAGAACTCTTCCATTATCTAATTCTTGAACTCAGTCCCATTATCACTCCTTAAAACTTTTACAGAGTCTTTGACCATTTTATCCAGATGTTTGATATGATCAATCAAGGTTGATGCAGTTTCACTTTTTGTATGCAAGTAATACACCCATGTGTATCTGGTGAACTCATCCACTATGACAAACGTATACTTCTTCTTTGCAATAGACATGACATTTACTGGACCAAATAGATCAACATGTAGTAGATGATAAGGCTCAAGAAATGATGATTCAGTCTTGCTCTTGAATGAAGATTTTCTTTGTTTGGCTTTCTGACATGAATCACAAAGACCATCAGGAGCAAATACTGTGTTTGGCAATCCTCTCACAAGATCTTTCTTGACCAGTTCATTTATATTGTTGAAATTTAAATGAGAGAGTTTCTTATGCCAATTCCAGCTTTCTTCAATTGATGCTCTACTCATCAGACAGATTGCAGAACCATCAGTACTTGTTGAAAGCTTAGCTTCATAAATGTTACCACGCCTGTATCCTTTCAGAACAACTTTGCCTTTAGATTTACTCACAATTTCACAGTGTTCTTCAAAGAAATCAACATGATAACCTCTGTCACAGATTTGACTTATACTCGGTAGGTTGTGTTTAAGTCCTGAGACTAGAGCTACTTGTTTAATTATGACATTTCCAAGATTGATATTGCCATATCCCAATGTTTTTCCAATGTTGCCATCTCCATAAGAAACACTTGGGCTAGCTTTCTCCACAAAGTCTGATAGCAGGGCCTTATTTCCAGTCATATGTCCTGAACATCCACTGTCCAGAACTAGAATATTTTTCCTGTTGCCCTGCAATCACAAAGACCACTAATTATTAATTTTAAGGACCCAGACTTGCTTGGATCCTTTGACCTTATTAAGTTTATTAACATTTGCAGCGGATTTAGCATCAGAGTTTATGTTAACAATTTTCTTATCAGAACTTACACTATCAGACTTTGAATCAGAATTTACACTAGAAGGAACAATGGAAACTTTCTTCAAAGAAGGTTTTATTTGATAATAATCATAGTACAAGCTATGATATTCCTTACAAGTATAAATGGAATGCCATAAACTACCACAATGAAAACAAGGATTTTGTGGTTTGTATCTAACAGACCGACTCTTAACTCCTGACTTTGAAGGTAAGGAGTTAATATTCTTATTCATCCTGCAAAAAGAAGCCAGATGGTTAGAACTTCCACAGTTATGACATGTTTTCCTAGAAGCATCAGGAACAATTTTATAATTATTGCTTTTATTCACACCTTCCTTTCTATTCCTATTTTTCCTAGGTTATTTTACCTTGTTTGCATTCTTGACATCTTTCAGCTTATGCTTAAGCTGCTTCTTTGTCATTAAGCTTATGTTCACTTCAGCTGTCTTTTCCTGTTTTAGTTTGTCAGAAGTTAATTTCTTTGTAACTTCTGATTTTTGATTTTCAGACTTTACAGTTACAAACTTAACAGGTTTTAACTTTGGCTTTTGCTTATCAACAGACTTAATTTCTTCAGTTCCTTTATCTTTCTTATCTTCTCCATAACCTAAGCCCTCTTTCCAGTTTCCACTACTTAGCAAATTTTGAGTTGTTTTGCCAGAGTTAGTCCAAGTCCTGATAATCTCTCTTTCCTTTTCTAACTCAGTTTTTAGAGATTCATTTAATTTTAGCACTTCATTCCTAACATAAAAAGCATCATCTCTATCCTTCTGAGTTTGATGGAACATGACTAACTCTTTTTCTAAGAAATCATTTCTTTTCTTAAATGCAAAATTTTTAGAAGTTAATCTTTCACATGTTAAAGTTTGATCTCTATAACTAACAAACATGGTTTTAAGATATCTTCTCAACTCATTAATATCATCAGTATGAAAAGCATAAGTAGTTTGAGGTACCTTTGTTTCAGCAGCTTCAGAACTGCTCTCAGCACTTTCTTTATCAGCATTTGCCATCAATGCATAGTTTTCCTCACTTTCAGAGTCTGAGGTGTCTGTCCAGCTTTTCTGCTTTGTGATAAGAGCCTTGCCTTTGTCACCCTTTACCTTCTTGCAGTCAGGAGATATGTGGCCTTTCTCACCACAGTTATAGCATTTAACATTGGTGTAATCTCCTCTGTCAGACTTTCCTCCTCTGCCTTCAGATCTTCTGAAATTCTTCTTATCAGAACTTATGCCTTTCCTGGAAAACTTCTTTCCCATCCTGAACTTCCTGTATGCAATCTTTATGATTCCTTTCACCATAAGAGCACACAGCTTCATCATCTCCTCATCAGCATCAGTCTCAGGCAAGCTTTCAGAATCTGAGTCATCATCACTCTCAGAACTTGATGACTCAGTATCAGACTTTATGAAAAGAGCTTTACCCTTGTCTTTCTTTGAGGAAGCTGCTTTGGGGAATTCTTCTTCAGCCTTAAGAGCAACTATCCTTGACTTTCCTCCTTTCCTCTTGCTTCTTTGTTCCATCTCCAGCTCATGAGTCTTGAGCATTCCATAGATTTCGTCAAGATTTGTTTTATCAAGATTGTAGTTGTCTCTTATTGTCGTTGCCTTCAAATCCCAGCATTCAGGAAGAGCTAACAGGAACTTAAGGTTTAAATCTTCAAGATAATACTCTTTATCAACCAATGACAAATCATTCAAAAGTTTGACAAATCTATCATATAAATCATTCAATGACTCATTAGTCTTTGAGTCAAAGTGTTCATACTTTTGAGTGAGTATTGTC